>NC_064755.1:23201558-23501558 GCF_011397635.1 Epinephelus fuscoguttatus
TGTGAAGCTGTATAAACACAAAATGGTGTGAGCTAAATGCTAACATCGGGATGCTAACATGCTGATCTATCGTAGCTATAAAATATATCAGGCTTACCATCTTAGTTTAGCATGCGTGCTAAAGTTTGCTCATTGCAGTAAAGAGGAACAGACAGGTTCATTAGAGTCATTAGGATTCATCATCTGGGAACAACTACTGTGTGTGCAAAATTTTATGGCAATCCATCCTAGTGCTGTCAAGACATTTCAATATAGGATAAAAATGTCGTTGCATTGCCGTCATTCCTTTGACCTAAAATTCCAAAGGCCCATTTGTCCGACATTTCATTATTCAGTTACCCAGCAGCAATTGAGCCACTGATCCTTACCATACCATTTCCCAATGGTATTTCAGCCACTGATCTTAGGAGTTTTGACCAGCATTTTGCGACATTTCTCAGCACCATTTGAGCCATGATCCTGGGTGTTTTTACTGACCCTTTGCAGCGTATCCCAGCGGTACTTGAGCCACCAAACCTGGGTGTTTTTCACCAACCTGTCCCTGCATTTCCAGATTTTGTGCCACCAAAATTGAGCATTTTAAGCTAAAACATGATCTTTTCCCAACCATAACCAAGTAGTTTTTGTGCCCAAACCTAACCCCAAATTCACCACAGCGTTTTTCTAAAACATCAAGTTTCAACGTATCTGCTACCAAAAAAAAAAAAAAAATACAAATGTAACATAAGCGTAGCGTAGAGTGAATTTTCAGAGAAACACATCTTCAGAGCAATGCAATAATGGGCTTTTGGTCCAGTTGGACAGTTTAGGGAGTAGCGTGGCTTCCAAAGTTTTCTGGCCAGCAGAACAATGGGTAGTTCCCAATACGTCCACCTGCTGGTGGCACAACAGGAAAGGTCAGGGAATAACCAAAGTCAGCAGGCTTCATCTACTGGTGATCATGCATAGCTGTGCAAAAGTTTAAAGGCAATCCATCCAGTAGTTGTTGAGATGTTTGAATCTGGACTATCTGGGCTAGAAAGCCTCATTAAGTCAAAGAAAGACTTTGCAAGACCATGTGCACGCTAAACAAGGACAGATGGACAGACAGCAAAAGAGAAAACAAAGACAGACAGCTCACAAGAAAGACAGGAAAACTCACAGAGTCAGATTCCTTTATGCGTTTGTTTCATCTTTGCCCAGCTAAGCAGCATCCTTGTCTCTTGCTTTTTTTCCCCGTAAGAAGATTAGCTGTAAGAGGTGACGCAACACTCCCAGATTACAGTGCATATAGTTGTTGTGATGCTCTATTCATCATATCCTTAGCAGCCTTATTAGATTGGCACTCATCCCTCCAACATTTTACAATAGCACTCTATTCATAGATCAGCTCCTGCCCTTTGAATACAGACATGCTAAATCCAAAGATGGGAGAAACCCTCTCTTTTTCACACTCACAAGAAGCACAAAACATCAGAAGATGAGCATCCTCAGACACAAGCAATTAGAGTTGTCAGATTGACCCGTAGAAGACAAGGTGACTGTTGTGTTCTGTTATCAAGCTTACTCTGGGTTACAATGCCTTCTCCTTGGAATGCCTGTCACCTACACGCTCTCCAGCATTTGTGGTACAATTTCTGTCTGATATCATCCATACTTTATGGTACATCATTTGGATTCATAGCCTGTTCCACTTGTTTATGTAAATGCTGATATGAGTATCTGTCACTCCACTCAATATCGTTATGATTAATGTATGCTGCCCCACATACTCAGCAAACAGATCTCTAAGTCTTCGTGGCAGATGCTGCCAGCGGTTTGATAAAAATGCAAAAAGCGGCATGATTTTTGTTTTCATATTTAGCGGCATGCATGAGGATTTGAGGTGTTTTTGCATAGAAGACTGAAAGAGAGATTTAGTATTCAGATGAGTCATGAGATTATTACTGCATGCGTTAAAAAGGATGTTCCACTTTAACACGTAACACGTATCTTACAGCGGCATATGGCATTTTAAAATGCATTGTCATTAACGGGAGTTGTGTCGAAAAGTGGCACAAATGTACGTCCCGCAGAGGACGCAGATGGGTTAAAATGACGTGCACACACCGAAACACACACATGAAGGCACACACATCTTTCTGTTCAGGTATAATTCATGTGTTGTCCTTTGTCAACAGCTATCCTCTGAGAGAGCTATGTTATTCATCTGTGCCTTATACTGGATACACTCTCCTTCTGGATCTCCTAGTCAAGGCAGCAAGCTGTCTCACAGACACACACTTACACACAAATATATATATATATATATATATATATATATGCCTGGAGCATGCAATTACCTGTGTGTATGTGAATGACTGGTGGCAGTGTCATCATGGTGGTTGGAGGATATTAGCCCCAGCAGGAGTGGCTGACATCTCAGTGCTGCCATAGGGCTGTCTAACAGTGCAGAAAATAAAGGCTTGGAAACTCATTAAGACTCATTTACAATGTGTTGCTACTAAGCGCTCTAATTTAGACATGAAACCTACTACAGATCTGCTCCTGCAAACTGTGCACCAGCATGCAGAACAGATTCATGCCCCAGCCCAGCTTGAACCACAAATTGTCCACTTGACTGCAAAAGGTGGAAGAAAAGGGCAAATAAAGAAAGAGGGGCACATGCTCCATATGTCAACCACATAAAACTGACTACATAAAGTTCATTATTTGTTCTGAGGAACTTATATTGATATACCTATCAACATGAATAAAAATGTGAATATTGGAGCTTAAAAATCAATGACACAAAAAGCTTGAGGAAAGAGGAATTTAAAAGTACTGTTTGCATCACAAGTACAAGTGTCATATCTGAGGTTCTCTTTCCCTTACTCAAATGGAAATTAGTTTTCTCTTTATGATATCACCACTAAATGAATCTTTGCGTCAGTTCTTGCAGGACACAGAAGTCATACACCCCATCTGTGATCAGCTGACAGCCAGCTGATTGGATCATTGTTTCTTATCAATCACACACCAATCACAGCCCATTCCCACATAGGGTGGCCCATTTAAATATGGCCTCCTACTAACTAATCTCTACATCACAAATGCTACCACACACTGCTGCTGCTGGCAAAGCTTTACCTCCATCAACCCCGCCCTCAGAGTCTTGACATGGCTCTAAGGTTAAATCGTATTATTGCGCTCCATGTTTTGGCATAGCATGCTGCTTGTCTGATCCAGGGAACACCTCAAGAGCGGAGCCCTCAGCGCCAAACATAACTGTATTTCCATTTGTTGCAATAAATGGTTAAATCTATGACGAGAGTGTTCCCGACTGAAATTTCTTTGAAGATTTTGTGAGCTGTGTGAGTCACAAGACAACAATAATAATCCACATTTCCTTGCAGCCAGGAACATTGCAGATTTAGGGTGCATTTATACACAGAAACTGGGAAAAATGCAGCTCTTTCAAAGCAAACTTAGAAATTTTAAATCCTGTTTTCAGTGGTCATTTGACTTGTACAAAAGAAATTGTTGATTGTTGTTAGTTGTTATGGTGAGAACATGTCAGTGGGGCTATGTGTAAAACTCAATAATTTGAGGACTCTGTTTTGGCCTTTTCTTACACTTCTTTTCCTTATTAAACAGACAAATAGAACCGGGCACCAATCCAAAACCTTCTCTTCACCTTGGCTTAAACTTGTAAGTGATCTAGTTAGATGTGACAAAATGTTGATCTGCATGCTGTCTCTCCCAGCAGTCTCAATGTCTCTCAGCTGTCCTCTAAGGCAGCAGCTCTCACTCTTTCTCTGGAGGCAGCTATAGTACTTAACAAACATGCAATCAATGGCAATTAAAGACACAAGGAAACAACAGTAACACTAATACACTAATATTTTAAAAGTAATGGATTGCCTATTTAAAAAAAAAAGGTAGTACTCCACTACTCATTTGTTAATTACTGCAAATCCTCTCTTCAGTGAGTTCACAACTTGCTGCAAGTTGGTTTGATTTATACAGAAGTTTATACAAAAGTTAACCCTCTACAACGATTGCAATGGCAATGGCACACATAAAAATGGCTGCTGCCCTGTCCATCCTGCTATTTGGATGTGAATGTCCATTCTACTGTCTTTTTATTTTCATGGTTGAAGGTTGGAAACAATAAACACTGTTACAGTGGTTGCTAAGGTCATTGGTCCAAACGTAACCATCTATTCAACATTTCAGCCCAATATCAATGCCTGGCAGCTAATGAATCACGATATCCTCTATTCAAGTCGGCTCACCTGGTGCACTGCAGTAACTGGCCTGTTTAACTTGATCAGTGAGAAGGCCACCTCAAGGCTGCAATTTGAAATTGTGCCCCCAAGGCTCTATGACACTGTTCACACACACACACACACACACACACACACATACACCGGAAATGAAAAAAAATCTCAAATGGTCGTGAGCAATTTGTGTGTACCCATGATGCGCACACACTTCCATGAATAAAAATACATTCTGAGCTATATGTAGTTTGTCATCTGTAAGATTGCGTGAGCAGGAAATGATTTATTACCCACGTAACTTTGGCTTACTCATGGTAGCAATCTGCTTGTGTTTGTGTGTGTGTACATACAGAATGCAAACGCAAGCATGCGTGTCACTTTAAAGGTTTTGTTTGCATTTATATATATTTGTGTGTTTCAAGAAACTGTGAGGCCCATTCAAAGACGATTACCATACTGCAGGTGGAATAAGCCTTTGCAACTGAAAAAGTACATCCAGATCCATTCCCTGGCCAGTTACTCCCTTGATCACAATGTGGTGCTTAGGATCACTCACTTTACTTGGTGGCATTAAAAGTTTTGTGTAGTGGTAAAAATGCCAATAACATTACATGACAAGAAACTCAAAACTGCTGATGATACACCAGTTTAAATATTATGCTTACAAACACGTGTTTTGATACAAAAAGTTGTTACAAATTCCTGAACACAACCTCTAACCTTAACAGAAAGAAAACACACTCACCAAGTCAATTAAACTTCAGGGATATCAATCTGTGAATCATTCCCACCTGCTTTGGTGCAAATGAAAGGATGCATGTGGTGGCCACAGACAGTTGCTCTCTCCTTATCCTTCCTGACTGATTCTTCTCTAGTTTTATGTTCTGCTAGTGTCCGTGTCACTGCTGGTAGCGTGAGGCGGCACCTGCAGCCCAATCAGGTTGCACAAGTAGTCCAGCTCCTCCAGGATGGCACTCCCATACATGCAGTTGCAAGAAGGTTTGCTGTGTCTCCCGGCACAGTCTCCAGGGCATGGAGGAGATAACCAGGAGACTGGCCGTCACACAAGGAGAGCTGGATGGGGTCGTAGAAGGGCATCAACCCAGCAGCAGGACTGGTATCTGCTCCTTTGTGTGAGGAGGAACAGGAGGAGCACTGCCAGAGCCCTACAAAATGACCTCCAGCAGGCTACTGGTGTGCAGACAGGCTCCATGAGGGTTGCATGAGGGCCCGACTGCAACTGAGACCTGTGCTCACAGCCCAGCACTGTGCAGCTTGATTGGCATTCACCAGAGGCACCAGAATTGGCAGGCACCATCGGCTCTCTGTTCTCTTCACAGAGGGGAGCAGGTTCACACTGAGCACATGTAACAGGCACGAAAGAGTCTGGAGATGCCATGGTCGGAACATTGTGCTGCCTGTAACATCATCCAGCATGACTGGTTAGGCAGTGGTTTAGTGATGGTCTGGGGAGGCATATCCTTGGAGGGTGGCACAGACCTCCATGTCATAGCCAACAGTACCCTGACTGCTGTTAGGTACTGGGATGAAATTCTCAGAGTGATTGTCAGACCTTATGCTGGTGCAGTGAGCCCTGGGTTCCTCCTGGCGCAGGACAATGCCCGCCCTCATGTGGCCAGTGTGTATGCAGTTCCTGTATGATGAAGGCATTGATGCCATTGACTGGACCTCTTGTTCCCCTGATCTGAATCCAATTGAGCACCTTTGGGACATTATGTATCAGTGCATCCGATGCTGCCAAGTACCACCACAGACTGTCCAGGAGCTCACTGATGCCCTGATCCAGGTCTGGGAGGAGATCCTCCTCCCAGACCTGCTAGCTCCCAAAATTAACTCTTTACCTCACAGGTCATCCTTGATCTTGCAAGATCCTCCTAAATTAGGCTGCTAAATTCAAATTCAGTCAATTGAAGTTTGGCCCAAAACAGTTTCTATCTGTATAATCTCAAATGCAAACACACATGGAAAAACATCTATTTTATAAGTAGATTTTGTCAGATAGAGGGGTGCAACATGGCACAGGTGGGTGGGCACGGGATGCCACATGGGGGCCCGAGGGCTGGACTTATTGGATTCCATCTGAAACAGCTTGGAATGTGTTGCAGAGACCCAGTGCTTCCCATGACCTCAGAGGAACTGCAATGACACTAAGCTTGTCTGTGGCAAAAGGATTCCAGTTGGATCCTACCTAGTGCTGGAGCTCCTCTTGTCACACAGTCAGACAGAGAGACACTGGAGGCAAAGAAAAACACAGCATTGCCCTGTGAGGTAACGTCAGTCCACCCTGGATCTGTCCCTTGAGGCACACAGAAAGAGAAGAGAGCAGAAGCTCTTGGAAACAACATTTAGTGCATTTTGGGAGCACCTCCGAGGACCTGTCAAGTGATGAGTTCACTTTTCACTACACCACATTGCCTCTCCACAGTGTCTCCGAATAGAACAGCACACATAATTAGACACACATAATTACACGTACACACACGCGGGCGCATATGGTCTCATCTGTAGTCTGGCTATGTTTTTACTGATTAGAAGAGGGGAGGCGAAATTAAGGGAGGACGGGAAGAGGAAACAAAAAGAGGTGGACTGAGAGAAGAGCTGAAGTCCGGAGAGAAAAATAAACTGTTAGAGCACTTAAGTTTGTTTTTTTTTCCGCTGTGTTTGAAATGGTACCAAGGGAAAGTTTCATGCCAGAGCAATTGTCTTCCGCTTTTTTGTTTAGTCCAACTTGCTATTTTAATATGTGAAGGAAGCCAGTGTGTGTATGCATGCGCACGTTGTGTGTGCATGTGCATGTGTGCATGTCTGTGTGTGTACCTGAAAGAGTGTGCACATATGCTTTGTGTATACAGTATTTGTGGGCATGCATAGAAAGCACTAGGTTCTTGTGTGTGTGTGTGTGTGTGTGTGTGTGTGTGTGTGTGTGTGTGTGTGTGTGTGTGTGATTTTTAGTGTGGATTTGAGTATTATCCATAACACTGCAGGGCAATTTGAGTCCCTGAAGGGCACTCTGTGTTGTGAAAGAGCAGAAAAAGCTCTGCCATTGCCAAGCTCTCACCTGGACAGCTCTTCAAAGCTCCCCTCTCAGAGCAGCCATCCTGGAGCGACTGGCATGGGCAGAAATAGCAGCATGCCGGCCGGGGATACATGGCCAGCACCAACCAAGGCATCCACTTAAAAAAAAAAGGGTGGGGGTGGGGGTAATCTAATGGCAGAGCTATCGATTTATTCAACATCACTGTCTGTCTGCTCTGGACTGAAGATCCCCAGAGTTTTGGACATGTTCCCAGACATTTTTTAATTCAATTCAATTTGTCTTAAACAAACCTAAAGTTTGCCGTGCAACTGTCATGTTGCCATGTTGCAAATGGCAACATAGCAAAGACGAGCGAGGGAGCGGAGAGGAATAATAAGGGAAGGAACAGGCAGAGGAGGTCTACTTCTGTTGAGAGGTTTGTAATTAGCAACTGTGATAATTAACCAAATGGGAGATTAATGGACAGGGATGAAATGATTTCTGCGCTATTTAAAGCACACATGCACACGCGGATAACACAATCTCATGCTAGATAATACTGATTAGGAAATAAGCTAAAAATACATGTGAAAAAGCAGAAAACAACACGCCGCATCTCTGAGTAAACCGGAGCATAAGAGGGATGAGGTATGTAGAAGTTTCAATATCACAGCGGCTGCGCTGGTTTGGATGACTCTTGATATCTGGGGATGGATCACCTCATTAATGAAACATCATCTTTTATCAAATCGCAAAATTAAATATTAAAATGTGTGATAATGAAGTGTTCTGCCTGCTTAACTGCTCTGAGTGTCAGGAGCCGAGACAGACAAGACACACTTGTACGAGAGCAGGCGTACAAACACACACACACACACACACACACACACAAATGCACACACATACACACACACACCAGTGGTTGATTTAAAGGGGTGAGCCTGCCCCCTATTCATCATCAAGCACCTCTGTGACTGGCCCCTGCCAAGTCCTGGTGAGTTTCATCAGCGCTGACAGTGGACATATCTCACTCCATTCTCTCTCTGATGAGCTCGTGCTCTCTCGGCTTGACTCCAGTAAGGAGACATCCCGCTTCTACTTTCGCTGCTAGATGACTGTCATTATCCTAATTTTCACTCCTTGAGTGTCAGCATAAGTACTGCGGGTGTGTGTGTGTGTGTGTGTGTGTGTGTGTGTTTCAGATCCAATTTTAATATTAGAAAGAATGTATTTGTTCTCAGTAGCTGACCACTGAATCACATTAAGCAGCAAAATTTTCTCAAGAATGTTGTAGTGTCAACAACTTTCACAAAATCAGCAGACAGTACTACAGTGACTTTCCAGCACTGCTTATTCAACCATTGTCAGCAAAGTTAAAACTTCATTTGTATTATCCTCACACTTTAAACCAGCCTTGTCTCTTTTGAACGTCCAATCAGCTTAATGACAGATAACTTTAATGAAACTCTGCCTAACTACTTTCAATGAGAAATTCCCATCACTTGGGATGCTTGAAGGCTTTTTAGGGGCCAAAACAATCAACGATTTAATGTCATTAGAATCGGCCAATTTGATGCCAGGCACAGATTGCTCCTGTTCTTTAAATGTGCAGAAAGTTCCAAAGAGGCACTCATAATGTACTGTATGTGCGTTATGTCTTTGCCTTGTGTTTGTTTTAAAATGGTTCCTGTTCTGAAAATATTAACTATTTCAAAAGTATTGGGGTACATTTCTGGGAGCAGTGATTGATTACACTTTTAATTACATTGCACCCTCTGACATCATCAGCTGCATCCTTCCTGAAAGAAAATTAATATCATCAACCAAAAGCCAGTTTTCATTATAAAAGACGGTATCTTTGTTGGGTCAGCGTGCTTTCACATTCTCAAGGTCCACATGGACAGCCATGACAGATCAGGAAGTGGTGAAAACAACATGCTGATAAGCATCAAGGTATTATCATACAACAGTTTGTATGATATCCTACAAAAAAGCACACTGCGCATATCATTGGTATCGACCAATACTGGCTTTAAAGGGATAGTTCGACATTTTGGCAAATTCGCCTATTGCCGTAATCCCTATAGTCATATGAGTAGGTACATTACCTTTAATTGTCAGTGCGTGCTGTTCTGAGATCGGTGGGGCAGAGCTGCCTGCTGAAATGGAGGTGAACGGTACAGGTCCCTCTCTCCCTCAAAACTAATCAAATATACCATCAAATGACTCCAAAACGCTCTAGTGGACAACTTGTAGCTTACACATTCTTCACGCTATGAAATAATAATGTAATATTCCGAGACAGAGTTGTTTTGAAGCCAAATGCAGAGCCGGAACTACATTCCAGACATACAGTATTTGCTGGGCGGAGTGATTTCAAACAGCGTATGTTTAGTGCAGTTACTCCCGTCATCAAAACAACAACTTTGTTGAGAAGAAGCCAGAATATACAGAGGAAGAGTTACAGGTTTTGGAAGAAGAGAGAGAGCAAGAAGAGAGGCTGAGGCTGCCGAGCAACCAGGGGCTGAGGGGAGCCCCAGAGCCGGTGGTGTAAATGTGGGGCTTACTGGCCACTTTATTAGGTACACCTGTGCAATATAAATATAGAGTACGCCTCAAAATAATCACCGGAAGACGGGGAGAACATGCTAACTCCACACTCCTAAATCACCACAACTCCTGAAGGAACAACAACATAAAATGTTCCCTAGCAGTCTGTTTATTCCCAACAATGAGAAGTAATGCCAGTCACTTCACTATATGCTCTGGGCAAGCACTTATCCATAATATAACCACAACAACATTTGCATTTTAGCCTTATTTACCATGCTTGGGCTGTAGGCTAATGTTACTCAACATGGAGGTAATGTTACAGCAGAGAGATTGCTGAAAAGCGTTTGAACCATTCCTGAGCTTCTGCGCTCCATCCTTTCACTGTAGTCCTCCAGTAAAAAATGGCAGGAGCAAACAAACATTTTCCGGACCATTTCCACAGGCGTGTTGGGGTCGATGTCCAGCACAAAT
The DNA here is from genome assembly GCF_011397635.1 of Epinephelus fuscoguttatus. Classification (NCBI taxonomy): domain Eukaryota; kingdom Metazoa; phylum Chordata; class Actinopteri; order Perciformes; family Serranidae; genus Epinephelus; species Epinephelus fuscoguttatus. Next base: position 23,211,864 of record NC_064755.1, read on the forward strand.
AGCCATTGTTTCATCCTGTCCCTATTACTGGTTGGAACTACGTGAAACTTCACTTTGCTCCATGTCTTCGGCTTGTTACTGCAACCTTTTACAATGCATGTGTAAACCATGAACACTTTGTAAAGTGAAAACACTTGTAAACTTTCCTCAAACCTTCTGGTGCATCCAGCTGACAATACCACAAATGGCTACAAGCAATAACAACGGCACTGTCTCAAGTACGCACTGTGTCACTCCGCCCAGTGGTTTCCTCAAGAAAGTAGTTCCGAGTATTTGCTTCATGTGTCGTAATGTTACTTAATTATACATTATTATTTCATAGCGTGGTTAATGTGTAAGCTACAAGTTGTCCACTAGAGCGTTTTGGAGTTTGATGGTGTATTTGATTAGTTTTGAGGGAGAGAGGGACCTGTACCGTTCACCTCCATTTCAGCAGGCAGCTCTGCCCCACCGATCTCAGAACAGCACGCACTGACAATTAAAGGTAATGTACCTACTCATATGACTATAGGGATTACGGCAATAGGCGAATTTGCCAAATGTTGAACTATCCCTTTAAAATGAATCTGCCATTATGCTTTTTCTTATATTGCACAATGAATGAATATAACATACATTGAAAAACATTGTGTGTCATGTCTCCATCTAAATTCAATATAGTGCATCCCTATCACACACTCTACAGTTCGTATGTTGTGCTATGAATTAGCTCCCCACAGATGACATTATGCCCTTGACGTAAAGTTACACAACTGACATAGAGTAACACAGGTTAGGTTTAGGGAAGTAAAGTTACTGTGGTAAGGCTTAGGAAAAGAAACATAGTGAGAACGTATCTTAAAATGACCTTAAGTTCCCTCAAAGTTTACATGTTCCTGAATGTCCGTCTCCTGGGGAAAGTCCTGTGTATTGCGACACATTCACTGCCCTAACCTGCCCCCTTACGGACCGCTCAGGATTGCTTCCTTCTTTACTCCCGTTAGCATATTGGTCAGTTTTTGCAGTGTTCCAGAATACATAGGTTATGAACGAACTACTGGTTCATCGTTTGCAGTATATATGTACAAGTTTTGGTGCATTACTTTTCACGGGTAAACATATTTAATTATCACATTACAGTTACTAATCAAACCACTTGTATCACACAAGTTATTCAATAATCTGCATAATGGTCAACAGCGATGCCATCCAGAGCACCTGCGGTGAGGCTCTTCCGCCTGAGCACCTGTGGTAATGAGCCAGAGGAGTAACAGGTTGTCTGACAAAAGATTTAAGGATCTCCTTCTCATGATGTATAACAACTGCTGTAGTTATTAACGCGTCTAATGAGCTAGACTAGTAAATGGTAAATGGACTGCACTTGTATAGCACCTTTCTAGTCTTCCGACCACTCAAAGCGCTTTTTACACTACGGGTCACATGCACCCATTCACACACACAGTCACACACCGGTGGCCGAGGCTACCATACAAGGCGCCACCGGCTACTCAGTAACCATTTACACACACTCACACATCGATGGAACAGCCATCAGGGGCAATTTGGGGTTCAGTATCTTGCTCAAGGATACTTCGACATGCAGACTGCAGGAGCCGGGGATCGAATCGCCGATCTTCCAGTTGCTGGACGACCCACTCTTCCTCTGCTACAAGGCCGTGGTTTGGTGAGTGGATGACTTGAGAGAGTTAGTTTGAGTGTGTTTTCCAGTTAAATGCAGATTATGCCATTTAAACATGTATTTCTCCTTTTATGTCTGTCATCATCTAAAGGTGTTAGGAAGGTCACTCTTTTATGTTATTTTATTTAGGCCTATTGATATTTTATGTTGAGGCAGTTACTATGTGGTGTTAGGAAGGCCACCCTCTTTCATATATTGATATAGTTTCATTTTGAGGCAGTTAAAGCCTACTGCAGCGCTGTCTTAAATCTCCTGGTTATGTGCTGATACGTGGGCATATGTAGGGTTTAATGTTTTGTTCTTAATGTGTCTCATTCGATGTAATGCAAAAGCAATGTAACAAGCGGTGTAACAAATTACTTTCTCAAGGGAGTCATTAAGTAAAGTGAAGTGTAATTTGCAACACACTGATACACAGAATTGGATGCGATGGGTCAACAAAACTTGGGAAACACGAGAGACCACGGCTCGCTTCCTGTTTCCTGCAAACAATCAGCATTGGCGTCTTTTAACCATGAGCATGGGCACACCCTAACCTTAATAGAGCAGGAACCCTCTCAAGCTTTTTTGGTGTCTAAACCTGACCAGACCTCAGGCATAGCAGTGTCAAAGCAGAAAACAGTTTTATTTTTTGCAACAGTGATTTGCAGCATTTTTAGAAGGCACTGACAAATGATATTGTCCTGGCGATAGGGAACAGTGCCGTTCTTGGTTGTGGAGGTTGTGTACTGATCCTCCATCATCCTCTTTTTTTTTTTTTTTTTTTTTTTTGCTGCAACCCATCCACAATTTCTCACAAAAAGACACAGACAAAATTTAAAAAAAAAAAAAAAAAAAAAAGCTGCGAATACAACTGCAATATTCGGGCCGCAATAATCACAAAAACACACCATGAGCTCCTGTTGGGACTGACAAATGGCAGAGTGTTTGCTCAAAGAAATTGGGTTAGCGTTCTGTCTAAAATGAGATAGAGCATCAACCGACACTGGCTCTAAAACGGAGATTGATAGAAATCTTGGAGCACAAAGGTGGTGGCGTTATTCTTCAATATCTTGTTCCAAGTCTGGTCATTGGTCAGTGCCTCTCGCCAAAATGCTTTTTAAATTATTATGCACAGTACAGTATGTTTACAGAAAAAAATGTCTGCACTTGACCAGTGAGTTCATTAAATTGTGAGTGGGTGGGTGAGTGAGTGACTGAGTGACTATGTGATCCTGTGCGCGTGCGTGTATTTATGTCATGTGTCGGGGCCTTTGCGTGGCGTCGCATTGATTCGGCCTTTCCTTCCACTCATCCATGCACTCTTATTGTCAGAATGCTGCTGCAGATCGCCTCATATCATTAATCAATTATTCACCAGTAGCCTGTTAATGTTTAATGAGTGAGGCTGCTGCGGTCAATTACTAATGAATTGTGGTCGTGGTGAGAAAGCTCAGAGGAGAGGCCAAATCAGATACTGTACACAGTATGTGTGTGTGCGTGTACATGTGGACACGCGTGCACGTACGTATATATACAAACACTGGAGTGTGTCTTCATTTGCATGTTAAGTGTAATTTTTTGACAATTAAGGCTCATCATTTTCATTTTTTCCTACTGATTTTCACAAAGTAACACCCAGATTTTTTTTTTTTTTAATTTCGTTGGCCTACAGTGAGTCTCACCCAAAAATGTTGTTTGCTTTCACACATAGCACACTTCTCTGCAGTTTACAGCTTGTGCAACAAAAGCTCTGAAAACACTTCTGTTGGAGAAAGACAAACTTGGGAATATGCAAATGGTATTAGTAGTCCTTCAAAGAGAAAGCTTCAGATGATTAAAATGTCAGTGTTACAATTTCTTTATAGCACATAAGGCAGCTTTTCATCTGGATTTTTGCCTCATTACAGACTTTTAAATAAAAGTCTCACCTGTTTTTTGCTTTCAAAACAGAATGTCAGAGGAACAGCATGTCCATCTGATCCCACATGACAGCAAACAAAGTTTGGGTGTAGCACACCCTGGACAGAAGGTTATCTAGGGTGAGTCACTGCTCAATAAAGAAGCATTAGTTTTTTGCGCATGTGTGTGTGTTGGACTGGCGAGCAGACGAACATGAGACAGGTCAGTGCACGTCCTGTGAAGAGTGTGTGGCCTGCAGTCTGTTGGCCATGCCTCTGTAACCAAGATAATTAGAGACCAACCCCCTGTTAGGAGCCATAAACGGCCCAAAACAACATTACCAACCATATGATATTCACACACACAAACGCACACGTTTTCACTCAGCCATCTAAAACACATTTAGGGACAAATATGATATGCGTCATACTTAACTTCCAAATATAGCCATTGTTGTCAATTGCCAGCTACACACTGGCAGACCCTTGTGGCTCATCAAACTGTGATGATGCATCTGCTGTTCTCGTAGACTGCAGAGTGAATGGATATTCTGGATTAACTATTTGGATATTCTGAAGCAGGTCCAAAGTAGGTTAGAAACAACAAGGAAAGGAAGGTCACTTTAACCTTAGAGAAGGTTATAGCTTATAGGTATATAAAGACGTCAGGTTTATTAATGGCATGGTGTCTGTCAGATGCTATTTGTGTAAGAGTGTTATCGGGGTAGTGGAGGAGCTTTCTTGAAGCCTGTTGATTTTGTGCAGTGTGATAAAGTGTGATCCTCTCCACATGGTATTCGGTATGATGTTTTTCAAAAACATATGGAGGTCATTACCTATTGTTGTGGTGAAATTCAGACCTTGGTGTAACCGGTCCCCTGAGACTTCAACTTTGCCATCTGGAGAGTGCCCATGAAAATATTTCAAGAAGGCTCCAACCTTAAAACTTGACCTCACTTCATTTAAAAAAAAAAAAAAAACGATTTAAGATTTTTTTTTGATTAATGCAGGTGCAGTGAAACCAAATTGGGTTTTTTTCCTGTCAAGTGGAAGTTTTTTTAAAAAATCTGGTCTATAGGCCCAGATGCACCAAAGCAGTGTCGCTTCACGCCAACTGCGTCTCGGGCCAAAAAGTTGCACATGAACACACCGCAGAGACTTCAACCAACTGCCAACCAGCACGTGTGTTCTGTGCGTGCATGAGAGGAAATAACTCTTCCCATCAGCAGACAGTGGTAGTCTGTAATCATCATTCAAAAAGGGAAACCAGACGACCGTCTTGACCCCAGTGAGTCGGTCAGCACATAAACAACACAATCAAATACCGAAAAAACAGAGCATATTTACCTCGCTCCAGTGAACGATAACACAAACACAAACAAGGACCACGGACGCTAACTGACGACCCAACATTGGGGCCGACCATCCGCTTGGTGTGCCAGCGCCTTATAACAGAAACACACACTCCTCTCACAAAAACCAAATACTTACCCCTGTAACTGGCACTGGTGGAAAGTAACTAAGTACATTTACTCAAGTAGCCCTACTGTGGCTAAGTGCAGTTTTAAAGAACTTGTACTTCACTTGAGTACCTTTTTTTGCAACTTTATAGTTATACTACATATCAGAGACAAATATTGTATCTTTCATTCCACTACATTTCCAAGTTACTTTTCACATTGAGATCATACAAAAATGAATAAATAAATTATACACTGTTGAGGAGTAAATACCCAACAGTATATAAACTAGTTAAAATTTCAAACTTCTGAGAGCAACAACATCAAAATTCTGCTTACATATTAAAACATCAGGAATAAAGTGAAAATATTATATATAATACGGTAATATAATACAGACAGACAGTTTTGTTGCCTATATGGTATTTTTGCTTACTTTGCTTACTTTGTTTGAAGAAAGATATTCGGACATCAAACTGTCTCAGATGCAGGTGCGTTGGAAATTATCGCTCAAGTGTTTGAATGTTTCAGACCCAAGAGGACCGATATTTTTAATACTTTAAAAATATTTTGATGCTCATACTTCAAATTTACTTGTAGGACTTTCACACCTCTGCTAACTCGTCGCCTTTGGTCATTTCGGTGAGGCGAAGGCAGCAAAGGGAAGGTGATTTCAAACCCGGCGGTAAAGGTTTGCAGCAGTTCCCGCCCATGTGAACATGCACAGATTTTGCTCTGCCATGCTGTGTTCAACGTAAAGAACTTCCAGCTGGTCAGATAGCTGGCATCATGGAAGCAGAAAGACAAGATGAGGGAGCTAATGATGCTGGTGTATGAATACTTGGTGTTACAGCATGAGCAACTACCAAACTTTTTGGTAAGCCCTCTTGCAGATAGGCAGTTGCCAGGGCAGTTACTAAGTAGCATTATGACAGCTTTACTTACCTAGAATTTTAAATGCAGGACTTTTACTTGTAAGAAAAGTATTTCCGCAATATACAGTAGTACTTCTACTTTTAATCAAGTAAAATATCTGAATACATTCTCCGCCACTGTTAATGCATCATACAGCAAACGCAATAACACAACAGAGTTCTTCATCATATTTCAAACACAAACAATCTAAAAGTGTATTATTGTCATAATGACGAAGTGCTTTCGTCGACTTGGCCACATCACAAATGACCACATTGACCAAAGCAAATGGTTGTAACTGGCCCCGTTGTCAGACCAACACTGGGCACACTTCTAAGCACACTCACTCCTCTGTGTGAAGCTCCATCTATCACGAGGCCAAGACAGGACAGAAGACCATGGGAAATGAAGCATGGCTAATTCTATTAGCGCGGGGACACAAACAATCTGTGGGGAATCAAAGGAGAAGGAAACATAATCCCAGCGGACCCATTTCCTGCTGCATGAGCTGGAGCAGTTCACCATGATAAGGCAAAACCTTGAATTCCTGCACACTGGCTTTGCATACACACAAACACTCTTGGCTTAATGCCTGTAGATGTTTTTTTATAGTGAGATTCAAGTTGTCCATATTTACTATCTGTCACATTGGTATCATTCCCTCAGTTACTCTTTCTTTCTTTCATTTTGCCTTTCTTTCTTTCTTTCTTTTTTTCGGCTTTTCGGCTGTGCTGTGCCTCGGTCTGTGGGGAGAGGCCCGGGCACAAAGCTCTCTCGCTGAGGGACCCTTATGGGACAAAGCTGGCTTTCTGGGCCTTCTGCATATATGCATGCCACGCGGACAATGAGGCCTTTATTAGAGTGGCCAGCATCTCCGAGCTGGAACGGCAGGGATGAGGGATGAAGTTCGGGAAAGCTGTGACTGACACTGGTCTCCAGTGAGTGTGTATGCGTGTGCACTTCCCACCTCATGCCTGTGCTTGCATGTGTGCCACAGAGGTGTGAAGTGGATGCTCTTACCCTTACTTCTCCAGTTAACTAATCAATGTCTGCCCATCCAGAGTGTATCCTCAGAGACAGTTTCCTTATGCCATATGGTGTCACACAGCAGATACACGGAAAAACATATGAGCCAGTGAGAAACTCCAGCCTCCTGTCGTCATACATCTGCATATAAAACAGGCAAAACAACATGCTGTGGCCTGTAGCTGCAATCAAAAACCCGCTTTAAGCAAGCCCTCAGACAGTGTATCTCTATGCACTTGACTAACTTTACAATACTGAAATCAGGCCTCTAGACTGAGTGCCCCTGTGTGTCTGCACGCGTGCAAGGGTATGTAGCGTGCATTGGTGTGTGTTTGTGCCGCGCGGAGAGAGAGAGAGGACGCTCTGTGACTCAATCATGCGTGAAGAGGATTTTCTGTTCAATAGGAGCTGCACACTTGCATACTTGCATTCTAATGACTCCATGTGCATAATCATACAAACAAGTATGGATGCACAGATGTGTGTGTGCGTGCACGCGGGCTCACACAGACGCACGCGCACCACTGAGCACCACTGTTCCTGCTCTCATGATGGAAAAATAGGGGGAAAGGAGCAGAGAGAGACACCTAACTTGTGGGAAATTGAGTGTATGTGTGCAAGGTTGCCATATATCATGCGCCCTGTTAGTGTGATGTACGATAAAGGCTTCAGATGTAGGCTTCCAGTCACAGCTCTGAGGGTGTTTAGGTTTCGATGTGCTGTATCTCTATCACTGAACCATGCAGCCAGTGCTGGGGTTTTTTCATGTTTAGTGCTGCTCTCTCAGGTTTTCTTCGCCACTGACATCATAGAGTGTAATACTGTGTTAAAACATTGATGGAGCCTGGATGGAATAGATAAAAAGAAAAGGATGTGAGGTCTTTTTCTCTGTTTTCAGTCAGGTTGCAAGGACAGATAGATGTAGATGAATTCTGTACGTCACTCTGCAGCTCACACACACACACACACACACACACACACACACACGTGTAAAACATTCATGCGGGATCATATCTGCCTCTCTGTCTCTTTTCTGTCTTCACTCAGTAAAGCCAGAGTTGTTGTTCTGAGTGGTAAACATGTGCTAAGGGGGGTGAATGGCTAAGTTTTCTTTTTATCCAATAAAAATGTCTCCTTGCCAGATCGATTGTTGTTGCTAGGAGACTGAAGCATCCTTTGGCAAGGGGCTACAGCTCTCCACGTCTGTTGTTTCTCTCTCCCTCTCTCCCTCTCTCTCGCTCTCTCTCTCATGCACGCGCGCTAACACACACACACACACACATACTCACACACGCACACACACATCTACGGAGCTGGCGCGCAGAGCAGTGGCGCCCATCCTCTCTCTCAGTGCGACTCCTCCGAGGGATCAGGAGTAGACTAAGTCAAACTTCCAGCGGCTGGAGATTTGTGCGCAACCTTTGAAGGATCCAAGTCGTCAAGGTAGGTCAAATCTAACATATTCCTTTCTGGTGGGCAAAATGTGTTGCAGTGTTAGATTTCGGGTTAGGCGACAGAGTGCAGAGGAAAAATTGTCAGTCCGGGACCGTTCAAGCGCGCGTCAGCCAATCCTACGGTGGGGAACAATTTGCTTTGAACTTTGCGCAGGATTTAAACACCCAGTTGCACTGCATAAATGTGGTCCCTGTGTATTTTAATCAGATGCTTGCACTGATCGCGGGATGTGATAAAGAGAAGAAAAAAGCCCTGGCTGCTAATCTCTGCAGCAGATGCATGATAAAGATACAGAAGGTATAACAAAGACTATCTGCAGTTGCGTATTTTACGCTGCGTGGAGAAGTTATTTGGGTTCAGACAGACCGCAACAAGGCATGTCCCGCGGCTTTAAGCTTCCTGGGAGAAAGATGGGCGGGTAGTGCGTCTCTGGAAACAGGCATACAGGTGGATCTGATAACCGTACGTGGTCATTGTTTATCAGTGAAATGACTTTCCGTTCGCTTCTCAACAAACCACTCCACACCTTGCGCCAGAGGAGAGGCGCGTGGATCTGTGTTAAACCCACAGCAGGACCAAAAATATCTATATTCACATCAGATGTTATGCAGACTTAAAACAAAGACTCTTTAGTGATGCACCAGCAGTTTCATGTTAGTCACTGACGGTCGAGCTTTAAGATGTGATGGAACTTCTCTCCACCCTGAAATGCTTTTACCTTAAACTCCAAAAATAATGTTTGAATTCTGAAAACCAGGAAAAATCACGGCCTATGGGCTGTATCCCTGCAGAGCAGGTGTGTCTCCATGACACAACAGTGAGCTTAGAGTGACTTTACAGTGTGTACACAGTGTCTAACTATTTCTGATTATTATAGAAGATACATAGATATATCCACGTAGGAATGCTTATCTGTTTATTGTCATGGTCTATTTCTCCTCCTGAGAGGGTGTTACGACACCATATTTCCTCCCAAACAGCACCCACCATGAGGTGTATTCATTGATGTGCTGATCAGCCAATAGATAACTTTGGTTTGGTGTTGAGGCAAATCAAAAGACAAAACTTTTCTGAAATGCCACGCAGCTGACAAAAACAACATCTCCCTGTTGCATGAGAGCCAAAGATTTGCATTGGAAGCTATTACTAATATGTCACACGTTTTTACAAAATCATGATGCAGTTTTCCTCACTGATCATTACTAAGTTTGTAACTGTGCTGGAATGCAACATCAGGAGGTAACTACAGTAAGAGTAATACAAATTTTAAATGGGCTCTTGTGTGCTTTATTAAAGAGGAGTGAATAAACATTTACTCAGAGCAGAGGTAGACAACACCTGTACCGTGCTGGCTTGGTCTCGTAGCAGATTTACAAATAATACCTTTAATAATCACAGTAATAATCATAATGCATTTGTTGTGTGGCAGTAACATGTGAAAACATTTTCTTTAGTTTGGCGGTGAGTTCAACAAATTTATCTTTAATATATCTGACAATTTTGAAATCTATGTATCTACATAAAAACATATCTGTGCGTATGTGTGGATTTCATGTGTTTCTGCACAGGTGTGTGTGTAACCTGTTGCGTAATCAAGAGTCATTTCATACATGTGTTCATTCACACTTGTGCAAAAAGTACAGTTTAAACACTGATGGGTGTCTGTGTGTGTTTGTGAGCTTTTGAGGGTCAAACACGGTGTAGGAGGGAGTCGCAAGTGTGGGTGAGCAATTTGGCGGCCTTGTCAAACCTTAAAGCCAAGCTTACATGGCTCTTTATAAATGTGTGTGCATCTGCGTGCGAGTCAAGGGACAGTTGTCTGTCGGTGAGCAGATTTGGTTTTGAATTTTGGCTTTTTTATGCTGGCGAATGTGCGTACACGAGCTTGTGTTTGTGCATCTTTGTGTAGCTGTGTGTGTGTGTGTGTGTGTGTGTGTGTGTGTGTGCAAATGGCCTTGTAGCTTCCACACAGCACCACTCACTGGACTGCATGCAGTACAGATCCTCATCATTAGCAGTGCACTAGCACAGTGCATAGGAAAAGGAAGCCCCTGCACCAGTAATGTCCTCTAGTTTTATTGGATTTGTGAATTGGCAGAGGTGTTGTGCGTGGATGTAAGTGTGTGATGTGACATAGATTTTGGAGGCACAAGCAGTGCTGATTGTAGAAAATTGCAGGTTGATGGGTTTCCTGTGATTGACTTGATGTGTTTGATAAATACAGACTCTTGTGACCTGGTTCAACATCACACAGTGAGCTATGTTCAATGATGTCTTATTGATTACACACAGCCCAAATGTAAATCCTGAGCACAGAGTTAAAGGGAAAGGAGGACAAATTACAGTCAGCTCTGGGGTAATGCCATAAAATTTAATGTCTATGTAAAGGCCACACATTTCTGTGCAAGACAGCTCTCTGGCCATTAACATAATACTCTTATGAGTACCAGATACTCGGCTTCTGTAAGCCTGGAAAGTATCTGTGAAAACTTTGTGGTTTTATCATTCATGGAGAGCAGAGGAGGGTGGCTGTGGACAAATAGAATTCATGTCAGCTGCAATTTTCACTTTTGAAAAAGACATATCCGAATATCTATATCTGAAACCACACCTGCAGCACAATCCACCTCTCTGCTTTCCATCCATATGCTCTATGAGGCACTCTAACATAAACACACCTCCTCATAATGTGCATTAGGCCTGAAGTGGAAGTGTGTTTAAACATTTACTGGTGATAATATGAATGTGTGGAATACACAGTGGGTACTGTGCATATAGATAGACTGCAAAAATGTGGATTATGCAGCAGGAGTGCTGGCTTTGGACATTTTGCCCCTGTTTGAATTAATGTTAACCACCTCAAATTGCAGCTGACCACAGCGTCCATGTCGCATGAAGGACAAACATTTTTGTATTTTTCAGGCTAGCAGGAGGTGATGGATGCTAAAAGGTTGTTCAGTGGTGTGAGAGCAAACCCCACAAATCTTTATGTGATGGTGTTACAGTTTACACATCTGGATCTGAGATGTAATTAGTGTACAGAGGTCGGGATCAGCTGGAGTTTTTGGAAGGTGGCAAGTTACTGAACAACTAAAGCTCTATATCATCCAGATAAAACAATGCAATGGATCAGCGGAGATCTGTGAGGATCAAGTTAATGACACACAGCGAACTTTGGCCTGGTTGATGCCAAAGTTGTCTTTTACTGCTGATAGGAGAATCACCAATGTGGGTTTACAACCTAAAAGCCTATATTCTAATCTTACGAGGTGTGTGATTTCAGTGTGTGTTTTGGTACTTTTCATGTGCTTTCACATACCATGATGTACAGTTTTAGTTCTGCAGTTCATAATGTGCTGTTGGTGATGTTGTAAGTGCATTTATTAAAAGCAGATTTACATATTTACCTGACTTTGACACTGAAAGCATGCTGCTTTTAGTAAACTTGTGTAAGTGCCTCATACTTATTTTTCATAGTTCATTTAAACTCAATGTATTCTCATTAATTGGCCGTGTCAGAATTTAATTGCAAAAAGTACACAAGACTTTACTTCACTTAACCTGTGGTACAAGAAGTGGGGATGCACAATGTTGGATTTTTTGACGATATCCGATATGTAACAAGTCATTTGACCAATGTCCACTTTTTTCCCTACCTAAATTTAGTGATCATCAAGTCTCTTCGGTAGTGGAATTAACATCATATTATGCATACATACTCTTATCACGATGACCCACCAGCAGATGGAGACATGAAATACAATGCTTTTCAGTGTATTTAATATTCATTCATTGTGCCAAGTCAGAAAAAGCCTGCTGGCCGATACTGATGATGTGCTGATGTTGTCACGCATCCATAACAAGAAGTCATGCTGGTTTTTAGGATATTTCAACTGTGCTTAAGTGTAGTTTAAAGACTGTGTATATTAAACAATTTAGAGTGTTAATATAGCAACAAACAAGCATTTGCTATGAAAAACAACTTTGTGGATTAAAGGCATTCTGAGCAGAGAATGAAGTTGCTTCTCCATTGTGTGTTGTGGTAAATGGTCCGGTCACACATGTATGTGCATGTCAACACTGTTAGCTCTGTTAACACTGTTGCTGTTGTTGGCACTGTTCGCGCTATTAGCACCGTTAGCTGTTTAACATCAGCTCATCCACATCCATGTTGATAACCAATCAACCTGTATCAGAGTCTAGATCAGAGGTCAGCAAACTTAACTATCAAAAAGCAATTTTTGACCAAATCAACATTATTAATAGGTCTAAATGAGCATTCATGAACATGTTTTACCACAAGGTGGCTATTCTGCAGTAGGATCTTTATGATTTTTGCAACTTTAGCTTTGCAGTGTTGGTGATAAAAGCAAACAAACCTAAAATACTTTATAATCTTCCAAGACTTTTCCTTTTTTGGATTTGGAATCCATAGCTAGAGTAGCGAGGGAGACTTAAGACGAGCTACTCTTATTGAGGTTTGGCAAAATTTGGAAGAAAAGGTGTTAGGGCCATAGATGCACATGACGCACATTTTAATTCATGAAATGTTGAAGCGATTTTCTTATTTGTTTTTTTACAGCTGGAGATTATAAGAACCTCTAAAGGTTTACAAAGATGATAAATGAAAATCAAATCGTTAAAAAATAACCATTATTCGTTTACATATTTTGTTTGTCAAAGCCATAGGGACCCACTGGAGAGAGGCGAAAGAGCCACATGTAGCTCTGGACCCGCAGGTTGCCTACCCCTGGTTTAAATGATAGATATGTTCTGAATGTTGTTTAGAGCTCCTTTAAGCATCACTTCTGCGTTATTAATTTCAGTCAGTGTATCGCATGTACTCGGCAGCAGCATACTGAAAAGTCTTCTTTATATATACTGAAACTTTTACTTACCTTAAAGCCACTTGATGGAGAAACTGCATCTTTCAGATTATCCTAATGACATTGATTTATGTTGGTAGGAAATGACTTGAGGGAGAGTAATTATACACACATCACGTAGACACAGGGCTATCAATATACAGCGGACACCTCAATGTACAATTAAGTAACACCTGCACACTTATTCTTTGCCATACAAGTTTAATGAAGACAACATTTCGATCCTACTTAGATCTTTGTCAGGTCAAAAGGCCTTTGAAAATGACACAATCACAATCACTTGTGCAGTCTTTGTGTTGCCATCGGGTCATCTGGTCAGCCATGCAAATGCTTTGTGAGAAAATTTCGCAAATTGTAATATTTACAAATATTTAGTGGTGCTTCAGATTATTATTTCACATTAATAACAAATTAAATAGTTTTCAGTGTGTTCTAAGAGTGTTTGTATGAAACATTTGAAGCTCTACAGGTGTTTCCTGTATGGAACAGCATGGAAGAGCTTCCTTTAGTTGCTGTCCGTGGTGCTGAATTCATTTTAAAGTGATATGACTGAGTTAAATCTGTTTGCTGTTATTAAATTAAAATCATGACTGAATTCAAATTAAACCCAAATGTGTAGTATGGTCACATTGAATACATAATAAAAAATATGATAAATTTAGTTCATTCTTTCTCTTTCTGGTTTCATGTGTTCATCAACGCTGAAGACCAGGGGATGGAAACATGGGATCTAATCTCAGTAGAGCCGAAAGGAGTCTAGTACAGTAATAAAACAGGTGGGTAACTCAAAATCAATGTCTGGTTTCATTTTTAAAAAGTATAAACAAATATATACACCTACAAGATTGTTTTATTGAGAGCAGTACACATCCCATCTATCTTTCCTAAAGCATCAGGCACCACCAGATCATAATCACACCTCAGTGTCCCTTTTATGCCCTTAGTTAAGTCAACATCGTAAAGAAAGTTTGGCAATAAATCTTAATAAAACTTCCACCGTGGTCCACCGGGGCTTTTCTGTGCTGTGACCTCTTTCCAAATTTCATTAGAGCGATCAACTTCCTGAAAGGCAATTAGGTGTCATTCAGAAAGACTCTTCATGCATTAGTGGGTCTTTTACGCTCAGACGCGTAACTCCACAACATAAAGACATTTTTCACAGGAGAATCAGGGGGTCAGCCACTTCATCATACCTGCCGGGGTAAAAAAAATGTTTGGGATGGTGTCAGAAATTGAGTTGCATCATAGAAATGTCCAGCATTGTTAGAGTTTACCTCTTTGAGGGGACTTAAAAACTGAACATATTAAGTTTGACAGCTATTTTTCTTTAATACTATAAGCTTCGCTGCAACACGTGTAAAAGGGCTCACTTGCCACTTTAACATACATTAATTCACACTGGGTGTTACAGTTAAAACATATTCCCTTTGTACATGTTTTCAGCTCATCTACACAAATTTTCATCTCCAGAAAATGCTTTTCAAATGTTTCCCAGACATTGTTAATGGGACATAAGACAGGATATATTATGTTATGAAGATATATTGTTGCATACAGCTGAAATTGTCAGCAAGATCTCTATATTTTCAATTACAGCAACAGGTATATGCGGTTTGTTGTCCTGCAAAATATCTCCACTGAACCACTGCAGCATCTGCAGATATACTGATCAAGCCAAGATGCTGCTGCAAGTGTTGACAACTGTTTTTGTTAATCACTGTTCTCAAATATAACTAATGTTTCAGCTTGAGATTCACGACAAGAGTTAAATTACTAAGTAGATTCTTCACTCTGGTCCAGAGGGCGTCCTGAAGTTCTTTGCTTTTCAAGTTTTTTAGTTACTACAGTTGCTCCGCTCCACATATTTCTTCCACTGCTATGCTCTGGTGAGGAAACAGGGAAGAGTTTGGAAATCACTGCTGCTTCCCACAGCTCACCTCTCATCAGCAACAACAGTCACAACACACACTGAGTCGCGCACACACTCCCGCTTACACACGCAGCGTTAGTACTACACTGTCTGTTCGCTGACATCCGTCTGTCCTACATGCACACTCACACACACACATACATACACTCAGGGGATGAGGCAGTGAAAGGGCAGTGGGATGTACAGCTGTGATGGTGTGTCTCAGAAAGAGATCAGACTCTTTAATAAATGATGAGCCTGAGGAGGAAAGGAGTGTGCGTGTGTGTGTGTGAGATGGATAGTGAAAGGTGGCTCGCTGGTCATGCTGTGGCTACTACACAAAGTGTCATTCTGTGTGTAGGTAGCTCAACAGCAACTTTTAATGTCTCTTAAAATGATCATTTGCCGTTCTACATGTGGTGACAGCTGTTTTAACTGTCTCAGTGCAACAGTTGGGATCTCTAATAATTCAAAATTTTGTCAGTGCAACATGGTAACATCCAGGTGGTGAGAGGAAATGGGGTCAGTGTTTGGAATAAGCGGTCTAAAAATAGAAAATAACAATACAAATCTCTATGTATGTGAGTGCGTGTGTGTGTGTGTGTGTGTGTGTGTGTGTGTGTGTGTGTGTGTGTGTGTGCGCGTGTGCCAAACAAACAGCTTCCATTTGGTATATTTTTAATTCATCGCTTCAGGCCAAAAGGCACTTTTCCAGTGACATACAAATAGTGTGGAGCTCTACATCCACAGGTCAGCAGTGTCACATGTGAATTTTATCTATTAGAGTTTGAATACTATATAATTGTTGCAGCATGCATGAATGAGTTTGTTTATTTGTGTGTTGTAACCATAGAAAATGGCCCACCACACAAGGGATCACAAGAAAACACAATAACATCCAACACAAATAAAGCCCTCCGGTTCACGTCCGATACCACATGTGGTTTCAATCGCAAGAAAAAAACTGTAAAACATGTGCAACACATAAACAAAATAGATATTTAAACTAAAAAAAATATAGTTCCCACGAATTTTACCGTGTAATCTGACAATGTGAAGCTTTCTGTCACACAGTGTCTTCCAGCTATTTAAATAACCTCTCCCTCAGGTTATGATTACATGACACGCACAATAACCTTGTCAATCTTTCTCCCCCATTGCATCATGTATTGTAACTACTCTGGAAATTCACTCCTAACGTGCACATTGAACCCTCTCAGTCCGACCACACAGCTTTCCCCCCACTCACTGCTGTGTGGGCATCTGCCACACACCTGGGAGCGACATGTCAGCTGTGAATGTCACAGAGAAATAATCAATAAACTTGACAGCATTCTGCAAAGCATTTGCATTTTTAGTTTTGTATCATCAATTTTTTATTATTATCTCTCACATTTAGACTACCTTGGGATTTCGCACAGCAAACAACGATCAATAATTATCAAATGCGTATAAATTACAAACAGTAATACAGTATGCAATACTACAATGCCTGGTTTCTGCAAAGCATAAGCAATGAAATTAAGCTGAAGAGGTAAGACATACGCTTTGCTAGAGTAAGGCTTTCATAACTTTCATAAAACATAAAATCAAAGGATGTCCGTTCTTCAATTTTAACTTTAAACAACAGACATTTTGAACTATACACAGTAGATGTATGAGCTCCTTACTTCAACCTGTATAAACATTAGTTGGAAAAACTGTTTCTACCTCACACAGGCTCCTACTGAACTCTATCAGTAAAGCTCTCCTCCAATCACAAGCACACATTCACCCACTTACATTTGCATTAATGTAGCCAACCAATCAGGAAGTGCCTTCCCAAATATGTGCAGACCACACAGTGTATAATGGAGTATCACAACACTGTCTGCGATGGCGATTTTCCCATTGATTGTCTTCCGACCCCTGCAGGGTTAGGCCATGGCGCCACCCAGTTTGGTTGCATACCACCTGCGTTGGCTCGGGCCTCCTCCTTCTCCACTACAGCAGCCTAGGTCATACAGAAGTAGGCGGGCTATGGCAGCTAACCTTTAGCTGATCAGGATCAGTGTGGCTGGGTTGATGGTATGTTGCAACAGGGCGTTCATTCATCAGGCTCCACCCACTAAACCCATAGACTCCAGTAGGGGGTGGAGCCAGTGTGAGATAGATGAAGATTACGATATTGTAACCCTAGTTCTGTTAGCACAGCGGAAGCCCTCTACCGAAGTGCCCTGTCGCTCCTATGCTGTCTGCCAAAGACAATTCAGAGTAGTTTCAGTATATACCTTCCATATAAACTATGGGGTCTGCACATATTTGGGTGAGTACATCCTGTTTGGCTGGCTGTGTTTATGTAAATTTATGTGGGCAAAGGTGTGCTTGTGATTGAAGGAGAGTATTACCCATAGAGTCCAGTAGAGTGCTCCACCTGTGCTGATAGAACTAGGGTTACAATATCGTAACCTTTGTTTTGTGTTGTTTTTGCTCGAATAACCTATAAGTGATAAAAATGGAGACATTTCATGATTCATTTTGTTTTTTTAAGACACACGGACACAAGATAATAGAAAATGAGTGACAACACATGCTGTCTTGAGTCAGTAACCATAGTTCATACTTGCCACATATGTCCCTTTTTGAAAATGCCAACTAGCAGAGTTTTGTAACTTTGACAGATGGCATTCTAGAGTCCATGTTTTAACACAATGGCTGCAGTGGGAACAATTAGTCTCCCAATTATGATGACAACAAATCCAGCGCGAATGTGGGAGAGCAAATCAAAAGTTAGTACATCACTTAAATTCGGATAATTAGTGAGGAATGACTGCAGTAATTGGTTTTACACATCACCACCTAACCTGAATCAACCAACATTATTTCTACTTAAGAGTCTTGTGTCTCTGTCCAAACCAATTATATTAATCCCTCGAACTGTCTGAGCTATACTGTGGTCAATACTCTCCATTACTCTCCACCTGTCCATTGTAACGCTCTGTGCACCTCATGTATCGACCACGATGACGACAGACTGCTGGGGTGTGAACATGAATTAAGCAGGATGCAGCAGCAGTCGTGCCATGAAGAGGTTGACTGATGCTCCATGATGACTCCCAGGGTCATTACATGACAGTTAAGTTGATAGATGTCATCCACAGAGAGGTAATTCTCCTTCTGACAGGCCCGCCGTCCTCTACAGTGATGGAATGCGGATCTGATGAATGCCTTCACACATTTTCCAATCCTGGTCTGTTTTTAGGCTGAGCAGCCATCTTTAATCAGGCCATGTCAGATGAGCTGTGGACCACCAAAACACACAGACAATGAAGACAGAGACAGCTGACTGAAACTCAATGGAAAACCACAATAGATACATCTGGGGTTTAATACTTTGTATTAAAGATATACCAACCCGGTTTCACTCCAAAGTCGTTAAAATCCGCCGCTTGAGCAGTGACTTGCGGTGTCAGACACAGACGAAAAAGCTGTCCTTTAACATCAGCATGACACGCAGCCAGTTGCCTTTATAGTTTAACGGTGCCTGGCGGCATCAGGGGGCAAGAAGAAAAATAAGGCAATGAAAGTCCAAGTGGGGTGGGCAGAAGGGGTGGTGGTTGGCACCAACAAATACCGACTTTCACCCGAGATAGAAGGTGAAAGCCAAACCCTGTTTTTTAAATTCTTGTTGTTGTAGTTTGTTTATTTTGAAAGAGACAATATGTAAACGGTAAATTTCCTGTGAAAACGGAAGTGTATTTTGAAAGACGACAATGAATGGAACGGGCAGAACTTGACACGGTGTCCCAGGACGTCAACAACCAACACACACATTGTATCTTGACATGGAAAGGCCATGAAGTCCATGAAAGTCCATGACCAAATGTCAATATGTGACAAGGTCAGAGTGAGAATGTGTTGGTGAGGCCGAGGCTTTGTAAAAAGGTAGAGACCAGGTGTCAGACCAAAAGCAGCTTGCATCCAAGAATCACAGCGCCACAAAAAAACAAATATAGCAAGGCGGAATGCCAAATAAAGTGATTGGTTGGCTTTTACTTTGACTTTTGCTGTTTGCAAACAGTAACTGACAATCCTCCATATTATACCTTTAATCGCTCAATTATTTTTCAATTGTGGTCGATACAATGACAGAAAAACCATTTTCCCAGAGCCCAACAGGACGTCTTCAAATTGCTCGTTTTGTGCGACCAACGGTCCAAAACCAATGTGTTTAATTTTTAATAATAAAAACTGAGAAAAACAGAAAATCCTGATGTTTGAGGTGCTGGAACCAGCAGTTTGGCATCTTTGCTTGATAGAAACTTCAGTGAATAATGAAATTGAAATTAAATCGCAATTATTGATTCATTTGCTGTCAATTAGAGCAGTTAATTAATAGCTCTCATGTTCCAAACCATTTTTGGAGGTCTTATTGTAGTAAGATGCACTGCATGTGTAAAATAGTCCACAATGCGGAGCACTCCCACTGTAGACTTACTGTGGTGCTCAAAGGTTAAAAGCTCTTTTAGTGGAGAATCCCTTTGGAGTACCCACTGCACATGAGAGCACAGTTTAGTAGTGTGTGTGCCCCTGAAGCACACTACTTCTTGTACGGGTTAATCCAATTTTCATCATAAATGTATTTCTTTATCTATTACAGCCTGTGGATTGTGAACTACAAAACACGGAGCTGCACTTCTTCTGTTAAGCAAAGATCAATGCTTGTGCAGTTAAGGCTTTTTTAATTTCAGCTGTCTGTAAGGTTCAGGAAATCCATTTCTATGTTTCTAACATGATACAGCCTTTACCCTTTGAACCTAATGCATGAAATTGATTATTAATCAATACAGGAAGGGCTGGTTTCTATCTGACTGTGTGAACGGAACATCAATAGTCATTTGAGATCGGAGTATCTGATTATTGATTTTGAATAGTAATTGGCGATAAAAGCAGTTCAACACAAGTTAAGTCACTGTCACCCTGCACGGATATTTTACCCAAAATTTCTAAAGTCTGTTTCCACTGAATGGACAAAACTGAATTGTTGTGCTTTTAAAAGATTGAGGGATGTGCATCATGTCTCAGTGGATATTTGGCTGTTGTGTTTTGTGATATCTTTTTTGTCCTATTTATGGATCATCAGTCTCTCCCGCCTAAAAAATACATCGTAAATAATTAATGGTCACAGCCCATTGCACCCGTTAGACTGTCAGAAGTCTGGGACACCATGCCTGCACACGCGTAATAGTTATGTGAGGGTCAAAATAAAAGTAGTACGCTTTTCATATATTTAAAAAAGGAGTGCACACATGCTGTCCCACAATTCATGTGACTCCAATTCACATTCCCTCAGCACTAATGAGTTGCACTGTACTTATTTGGCATTAGAGAGGGAGAACGAAACAAAGTAAGCAGATGAATTAACTGATTAACTGACTAAACCTCTGATCGTGTACAGGTCTAATACGGGATTTGTTGTTCTGTGATAACAAAGCTTCTGATACCCACCTCTCGAAAAAAAGAATTCACCCCACATGCACATACAGTGTTTCCCTATACATGTGAGATTCACGTCAGTGGTGCAGCTGTGTGTTCTGTGGGGTGCACTATAGACAGATAAACAAGCGCACACACAGCCACACAAAGAGGGAAAAAAAAACAACAGGCGCACAGAGGGCTGGGTTGTGGGGCTATCTCTCCTCTCAGTGTACTGCGGTCCATCGACCCTGCATGGCTGCTCTCAGCTGGATACGTGTCATCCACAGCAGCCCTGCCTGTTAGGGGGAGAGCGAGGGCTGTGGAGGGTGTAAGGGAGGTGGAAATAAATGCGGAGAGTGGAGTGAAGCACCAGCGAGGAGAGGGTGGGAGAGGAGGGGAAGGATGCAGGAAACAGGGGATGAAACACGAGAAACAAAAGAGGAGTGCAGCGATGCGTACGCAGCCTACTCACTGACTTTAGATTTGAACAGGGTCAGAGGTGAAATGGGGTTGTCTGTCAGATGTTACTCTGCATCATAGCTCCTGGGGAGAAAGGTCGGTAGTCAGCCTCCTCCTCTATCTGATCCTCTCTCCTCGTCTTTTATTGACAGTCAGGTTGTTTTCTGGCTGCTGTGTACTCACCTCATGTGTGTCCCCCATCTCTCTTTAATAGGTGTCTGTGGTGATGTTGCCATGTGCCAGCTGCCATCTGCTCTTATCCTTCTTTATTCAGGTAGGACATTTAATGCCTATAAGTCATATGTGTAATAAATATGCATGTAAATGTGTTCTTCCTAACTACATTTAGAATATGAACGTACAACTCTTTATAGGAATGGGATGTCTGGAGTGAGACAAGATCAACACCACACTCATATCTGCCTTATATCTTGATGTAAGACTCCAACAGCTGGTTAGCTTAGCTTAGCATAAAGACTGGAAACAGGGAGACAGCTGGCCCAAAGGTAATAAAAGCCCCCTACCAAAACCCGAAGATAAATCAGACACTGGCCACACTGCAACTGGCCAAAACATGCAGTACAAGTTGACCGTAAGCACCACATCAGCCTGCTCTCACTTCAAGAGTATCAAATACACCGCTTGGGCACCGTTTAGCATCTATGTGAGACGCACTAGGCTTTCCATCAACTCCAAAGTAAACCCATTTGCGTCATTATCAGACTCTCAGAGCAACAAGCATAGTCTGAAGAGTGTAAAAGACCACTCAAGGTGGGTGGATGGGTCTAAGAAGCACAGGACTTCCACCCAGGAGAGTGGTTTCAAGAACAACAAACACCAACATTGGTTATGGCATTTGCACCACTCAAAGTAGGGTGTTTTTTAGTGAACCTAACCCAGTTGACATTGGGCGAGAGGCGGGGTACATCCTGGACAGGTTGCCAGACTATCACAGGGCTGACACATAGAGACAGACAACCATTCACACTCACATTCACACCTACCGACAATTTAGAGTCACCAGTTAACCTGCATGTCTTCGTACTGTGGGAGGAAGCCGGAGTATAGGGGAAAACCCAAAGTGTCATGGGGATAACATGCAAACTCCTCACAGAAGGGCTCCCCCACTACAGTGTTCGAACCCCCCACCCCGGGTTCAAACCAGGAATCCTCTTGCTGTGAGGCAACAATGCTAACCACTACTGCTGAAGAACCAAGAACAATCTTTTCCTAACCATAACAGTTTTATTGCCTAAACCTAACCACTGACCCCTTCTGTTTCAAAAGCAGCAAAATATGACAAATAGGGGGATGAGATCGAGTTGACCAGGTAGCAAGCTGTTAACAACTATGACAGCATTGGTTGTCTTCAAGGTGGGAAGCGCTGACATTTGAGGTTTGAATGTTGGCCACCAAACAGAAACTTTTAAATTCAAGAGGCTATCCCAATTTCAGAATCTGGGTTTGATTTCCAGACTGCACAACGTGTGAACGTGATGGTGTTTGTAAGCCAAATCTCAGCCTCTTCTCACCTTTTTGAATGTCATCTCTCTGACAAAACAGAAAATGTATGTTCACTGTGGTGTGTTGTACATAATGAGTAAGTTTCAAGTCTGATTTTCATACTTAATTTCATACATAATCTGTAGCCAGTGGCTGCTTGAAAAGAGAAAAAAATCCATTCATCAGTCTGATGTAAGTTGTATTATACTTTTAATAGATAGTACTTAACTTGCTTTCTAATAAAGGGGCACAAACATGCAAGAATACTATGATCCTTAAAATGCCTGCAATATACTCTGTCCTTTGTTAGCCTGCTCGGCCCGACAATATTTTCGATAATAAAGAAAGAAAGAAGGCACAAGAAATGAAATACTTTCTGCACTACAGTGTGTGCTTTTCTTGCACGGTTGCTCTTGAGACAGGAAGCTGGGTTTGGGCTCTTTCCAAGAGGTTATAATGAAGCAAACATTCAATTTCAGTGGACACCGTGACAGGGGTGTAAAAATGCTGGGAGATATTATTTGGCACATTTCTGGGAAATTGACTTCAAGAGCCGCCAATTACATTAAAGCATATCGTCAAAGTAAAGCGTCGAGCGAAACTGTTGTTGGAGCCTCAGCTCCATAAATATACAATTTTATATGCCACAACACACACATCCATGCGTATGCACTTGTACACAACTGCACGCACAATCAAAACAAGAACACAGCCACATCTGCAGCCTTGTTGCAGTGTTGTCCTCAAAAACTGAGCTCATTACAAAGTTCCCCTTTGTGTTAGTTTAAAAAGTGGCCTCTAATAATGATGTAAGTTTGTTTGAAGAGTTTATTTCCAGGAACAGATATTTCAGTGGAATACTGGAAATCTTTCAAAGGGGTTCTGCCTTTTTTTTTTCCTGCAATACACAAACACACACACTACGGACACACACACACACACACACACACACACACACACACACACACACACACACACACACACACAACTAGCATGTGTGACAGCTTGGAGAATGGATATAAATCTTTCATAGATGCCATCAATTTCCTTTCCAAAAAAGAAAAGGCATTAAGTTGAATTATATATTTATCAAATACATGTCAGGTAGTCTCCTGTGGGATTTTGACAGGAAACAACTTTTTAAAGAAAACTCATCTGGTACAAGAGTGACAAGACCGTCTCAGGGTACAGCGTACAAATTTTACTTGTGGTTCAAATGGGGTAGACGCACTCCAGCCCCCTCTGTAATAACCATTCTGTGTGTCTACTCCATGTTTCCTCAACACAATAATCTCGATCTCTGTTGGTTGAGAGGGAAGGAAGCTGAGACATAGAAGTAGTCCGCTTTTAGGTCAACCCCTCAGAGAAGCAGAGGTGTGTGTTTGTGCATGTGTGCCTGTGTGTGCGTGTGGGGGTGGGTGTTTGTCTGGGTTTGTGTGTTTGTCTGTACGTGTGTGTCATATTACAGAGCAGAGTGGTAAAGGTATGGCAGCCGCCTGCAGAAAAATCTGAGCTGCCTGCATCTAAGGGAGGCTTTCATCCTCCTACCTGCCCACCAAAGAGGGGAGGCATACGCTTTCTCTCTTTCACACACACACACATATACACACACACACACACACAAACTGGAGTTTAGGCTGGAGATGCCAGCAATCAACAGAAATTTCACTACAAGCTTGCTCCTTGGTCTAGATTGATTTTCATAGTCAAAACGTCAACCTCCAGCTTCTGTCTTATCTCTCCTGAGGACTGGAGGGACTGCAAGGGAGACATGAGAGACAGAATTTAAAAGAAGAAAGTAATTTTTCTTCTCAGGGCTTTTACTGACTGTGCATTAGGTAAATAGTTTAAAAGATATAAAGACAGACAGAAAGAAAGAGAGGGAGGGATAATGGAGTAAGAACAGGTTATTTATTATATCTTTGAGCTGAATCTTTGAATCTTTGGACAGCCAGTATTATATTTGCATAAAGTTGTAGAACTTGCAAGAAAAGAAAGGTCAAAATCAATGCAGCAGGGGCTGAGATATACTGACTTTAACACCCCATTTCCACTTGGTATTAACGTGGAATATATATCTTGATATCTTATCTGATCAAGGGGAAAATGCAAGGTGTATAATGCACGCAGAACGCATTGCAATCAGATTGCTATCAGATAGGCCGGACCCCATCTGGGCGTGGTTTTGTAACTGGATCTCTTACACGTGTAAATGTAATCTGTATTTTGCCTCATTCTTAGGAAACAAGATTAAAAATCTGCAGCCATGTTAGCAGCTCTGTGAGGCCGTACTCAGGCACAGTGGTGATTTGAGATAAATGCTAATGTCAACTTACCAACATGGTCTCAGAGAGCATACATTGACGCTGATGTTTATCAGGTATAATGTTAACTATCTTAGTGTGTTAGCATTTGCTAACATTTGCTGATATGACAGCGTTGCCTGTTTCTCCAAACCATGGATGTGTTACATTTAAACATTTCATACATACTGTAGCATATTAATAGCCTGGAAATCCAGACCCAAATCTAGAAAGATTTAGGGTCTGGCTATGAGTAATGAAAATGGCCCAACTCGAAGGACGGCACCAAGCATGCATTTGAAAATATCACTGCACGCAATTGGATGACACTACGATCAATCAGAACAATACATGGGGTGACGTATCCAGAGCGCTACCAGCGGAGCTAACTGGTAGATTAGATTCTTGACGTATCCAGTCCTGTTCCTCTTTTAAAGAAAAAGCCAAGTCTAACTCGTTCATTGTAGCGGCCAAAGTAGTTTCAAACAACTGGTGTTCATCTGTAGCCATCTTGCAATGTTTACAGACTGATTCCGGACTTCGTCGTCGCAGCGCTGTCGTCATCTGTTTAGCTCGCCTCTGGCCCGCCTATATCAGATACACCGATGTGATTGGTGCAGCTCGGTTTCATGGGCATGGGTAATGAGCATCATTACTGATTGCCAGAGTGACTCCCTGGCGAGAACTCTGGATTTCCAGGATAGCATATTAATGTTTCTAAAGTTGATATACAAGCTGACTTGACCATCAGGAGGTGGTACATACGTAAGACACTTGCCAAGCTGCAGACCACTGTTCGAAACTAACAAACAACATAGTCGGGTTTTTGGGTTTTTTTGCGCCCCTTCACAGTGTTTCCAGTGATGTTTGTGGCGCGGAACCTGAGTGTTTTTAGTGGCACATCATGGCCATTCCTAGCAGCGTTTGAGCCGTACAAGCGGGTTTTTTCCAGTGGCTTTTTTGCCACTGAACGTTAGTGTTTTAAAGAATAACTCTGGCATTTTTCAACCTGGACCCTATGTCTTCATGTAAATTGATCAAAGAGACTGATGTGAACAACAATTTTCGAAATTGTTCCACTATAGAGGGAGCCAGCAGCTCAAACATCATCACTGTATGTCTATTAAAAGTGGTTATTTTTGACACAGAGTGGCTCCGATTGTTACTGGAAGTTTCTGAAGTGTCTCTTTACCTTTACCTTTCACTTGATCCGGTCTGTTCGTCGTTGCCTCCTTAACCCGAAGTCTCTTTCTGAAATATCACAAGATGTCACTTTGTGCAGATAAACAGTGGAAACCAAGTGTGAGTTTCAGAGAGAGTATAATAACCAGAGTATTTAATAACCAGAGTATTTTACAGTAAACATCATCAGCTGACGGTCATAGTATAAAATAAGTGATATCAACAAGCTGACACTATCTATGCCACAGTATGTATGGTGGCAGAATACAGATGTGAGGGAGTATCAGAGTTACTGTCCGCTGGGGACGATGAATGTCTATTAAATTTCTCGGCAGTCCATTCTAAAGGGACATTATACAACTGTAGTACCTCTGTGCAGGATACGTTTACTGACTTTGACATGTAAAATCTGTGGAATACCCCTTTAAAGATATGATCACATGCTTCATATTGTTTATTAAAACAGTTGAGGCATAAAGTGAACATGGAGGATGTGAAGAAGACAGTCAAAACATGCAGTGATAGCTTTAATTGAGTTGTAAACTGTGATAAGTAGCATCAGCTGTTGTGGGCCTCATTGTTGTCAGTTAGCTTCTTTCATGGTAAAATACATTCAGTCCTCACACTGTAATTATGCAGAGGAGAAGGGGAGCAATAAATCTGATAATACACACACGCACGCTCACACCACACACACACATATACTTAGGGGTATAAACTCATGGACGAGCGGAGAATTGTTGGAACAGAGATCAGATTAGAGAAGCTTTTCTGATCTGTGGCATGAGAAGGCTGGGCTCATGTATCAACCAGCCATCTAAGCTGGCTTATCCTGATACAACCAGGGGCAAACACACACACAGACACACACACTTACAAGAAGAAAGTTTACTGGGTGATGTAAGGGAGGGAGGAGGGGTTGGAGAACAGTGTGGTACAATCTCCAAACAATTCTATATCCCTTTTAGTCATGGCCTGGCTTTGGCTGTGAAGCGGAAACGTCTTTGAGCCCTTGTTAACAGTGTCCCCAAACTTCACTAAAGGTCTGCTTTGCTGTTTTTATACTTTGGAGTAACTTAGAAAAGTATTTCATTGTGCAGCTCCTGTCAGCTTTGTGATTGGTCCTGTGGCACATGGATTGACTTGAGTTATGTCTCCTCTTTCCGTCCCAACAGGACTGATGTCCAGATGGTGTGCCCCTCCATGTGTGGTCCAGTTCAGCTCTCCCTGACCGTTTCATGGGCCACAAACCGACCCAAGCATCCACGGCCACTGCTTGACTCAACCCCACCGCGCACCACCCTTAACCCCTCACCCCTAACCTCCACCCTCAGCCCCCCACCTCCCTCTGCCTCACTCTCTGTCAAGCCTCTCCTCACATTTTGACAATCCTTGCCCTCCTTGAGCCCAACATGGTGGCCAGCATTCCCGCTCTAATCTTCGTCATGATGTTTCGAGGCGTCTTGCTCTCTGTCGGAGACCCGCCTCAGTCCCGCCGGGAGATCCGCATCGAGGGAGATCTGGTGCTCGGTGGTCTGTTCCCGGTGCACGAGAAAGGTGCTGGGATGGAGGAGTGTGGGCGTGTGAACGAGGACAGAGGGATCCAGAGGCTGGAGGCCATGCTGTTTGCCATTGACAGAATCAATAAGGACAGCACTTTGTTGCCTGGGGTGTCCCTCGGGGTCCACATCCTGGACACCTGCTCCAGAGATACCTATGCACTGGAGCAGGTGGGTCAGCATGGTTACTGTACTTAAACTCTCAATGTGTCTCAATGGGAGATTCCAAACTGTATTTAAATACACATGTCTGTTGAGGGCATACTTTTATATTAAGGGTATGTCACCTGCCATCAACTTATAGCATTTGATATGTGCACAGGGTGTTATCTTATATATGTTTGTCAAAATCACTTAAAGGAGTACTTCCCCTGCAAAATGATCAATTGTATATGAGTTACTCATCAACAAACATGCAATTACAAACTCTCACAGAACTTGTCCAGTATAATCAAAGTCACGTTTTTTCCAGTCACATGCTCAGTACTCAATACATGCATGGCCGAGTCACGTGCCTGGGAATGCGCATACATTTGAATTTGTTTAGCAAAACGGTAAGTTTTTGGTAAGTAATAAGCGTAGGTATAGATGTATAAGACTTAGATTTCTCTGTAGAAGTTGAATGAGTGTTTGTGATTGGAGGTTTTGATATAGTTTTAGTTATAGTTTTGCAGTTGTTAAATATGGACCCCAGTGACTTAAAGTCATGAAGCATGTTTGCCTTTTTTGAATTCTACCTTCACCGTGGAGGCATGCAAGAAAAAAGTTTTCTTTACAGATTCAAGGTAACACACTGTGAGTAACTGGGGCTGGTTGCAAAAAACACCTTAAGTTAAGAGTTTAAGGTTTTATCATAATAAAACTAGTTGCACACAACACCCTTAAGTCTTCTCCTTCAGGTTCCCTTAAAATGTTCTCTTAAGTATTCATGGTTTTCTATTTGTCTTAGTTTTATACTTAAGGAATCCCTAGACTGTTGCACAAAAGACCTTAGCAACCAAGGCATGGTTAAAAAAAACTTAAGGTACCTCTGAGTCTGTCTTAACTCCAACATGATAGAGTTTATGGTGATTAATGAAAAAAACTAACACACCCTAAGAAGAGTGTTCTATGACCAGGATAACCCAGTGGATATGCTTTTGATTTGAAACTATAGATTTGACTGAATAAGTTTTCATTACTTCCTCCTGTAATCGTTTTTTGGTATTTGGGGATCAAATTTACTTTGTAGATTTTGCTTTCTATGATTATACTCCTCCAGAAGTTTAATCTCTTCCTCCTCTGACAAATGTGGTTTTCTTTTCATCTTTTCTTCTGCCATTTTTTCACTATCTAAGTAGAAGCCAACTTTGTGAGACGGTAACAGGCATCACAAGAATGAGTCCGTGCAAACAAACAATCTCCATGGAAACTTTTACCTTTGTATAAGATAAGATACACCTTTATTGATCCCATAATTGAGAAATATAATAATGTAATATATATAATATGATATAATAATATATAATGTATAATCTCTTTCAATGCAGTTTTTCCTTAACAATGGAAACCTTTTAAGGGATTCTGTGCAACTGTGTAAGTCCCTCAGCTAAGGAGAAATTAAGCCTTAAGTGTCATACTGAAGGAGAAAACTTAAGGTGTTTTGTGCATCTGGTCCCAGATAGTTAAAAAATGTTCATTTTGCAGGTGAAGTATTCTTTAAGCTTTCAAGTGCACAAGATGCTGTTTACCAAAAAAATTAAGATATATCATTAGTAGTTTACCAATATACAAGAAGCCACTTTGATAGCTAGTTTTGTTGCCTTTGAACTGTATTTCCAAATGTTCTTCCAGTTGTTTAAATACTTATAATAATATAACTCTAATATGTGGTGATTTCTGTATGTGTATGACAGTAGTAAAAGTAATGAAATCCTCAACAAAAGAACACATCAGACTGAGATAATGGCTCAGTTAGAGCATTTATCCTCTAAGACAGTCTCCTATTTTTGTGTTGCAGAGAGTTGAGCTATATCTGCATTTACCTGCGAATGCTGATACAACTTTTTAGATACAGCGCAGCTCAGAAACAGTTTGTTTAATTAGCTGTCTGTTCTCCTGTGCTGCTGGGCGACTTGAACTTTTGCTACATGCTGTATTAAAAAAGTTGCTCTGCAAAGTAAGTTGTGGTGTCAGAAGTAAAATGTGCAATGTTTCCATTTTAAATGGAGTAAAAAAAAATTATATAAGGTCTCATTAAAAGGTAATATTCAGGTAAAGTAAATGTACCTCGAAATTCTATTTTATCCACGACGGGTAAAGGATCTTGCCTCGAATGATAACAGCAAATCCTTGATGAGAAATAGAGATTGAAGCTGTTTGTGATGAGGGAAATGAGCCGGATATAAAAAAATAAATAAAGCACTTTCCCCTCAGGGATTGTTATCTTCAAAAAATATATTGTATCTTATTGCTGAGCTATTTGGGGATGATGCATTCAGTGATCTTTTACAATGAGCTCTTTGACTGATTGCATAAACCCTGGATTCCTGACGTTTGGTTTTCCTAAGTGGGTTGCAGGTTCATTGCCTGTTTGTCCACAAACCAGCAATATGTTATGTGTTTCGGTCTCAGGGGAGTTCAGTTGCAATTTTGGACCATGTTCTGAAAGCATTTAAGATCCCCTAGTGTAAAGCAATCAGCTTTTATAGTCCCTTCACAAAGATAGAGATATCACATCACAGAAAAGTATCAGTCAATCTTTATTTATATTGCATATCATATGAAAAGCGTAATGCAAAGTGTGTCAGGCTGATTAAGAATAAATAGATTATATAGAGCATATGGTGCCCCGTATGTTGCACAGCATTTGATTTGTAATATCCATGTGGGTGTGCTTCCTAGGCTCTGGAGTTTGTAAGAGCCTCCCTCACCAAGGTGGACGACACAGAGTTCATCTGTCCAGACGGATCTTACGCTCTGCAGGACGACAGCCCGCTTGCAATCGCTGGAGTCATAGGTGGATCCTTCAGCAGCGTCTCCATACAGGTAACGCACATGCAAACACATTATCTAACTTTAACTTCCTCCGTGGCTTCTTCTCCTCTTTTACTCACTCAAGTGTGCAGACGCTGACTTCCAGAGATGTGGCAGTGCAAGTCCATGCCTGTGTGGCTGCATGTGTGTGTGTACTTCTTTCTTAGAATCAACTTTTCCATTGGTGTGTTCTTGTGTATCTCCCCGGCTGTTGTAGCTCTTGTCACAGAGCCGGGTAATTTGCATAGTTTAGCATAAAACCTCCTTCTCCCTTACTCCTCTGTGACTGCACAAAAGCATCCTCCTATCAGTCCTTAAATCCCTAATCTCTGCAACTGTCTCTCTGTCTTCTCACCCTCTCTTTTTCTCTCCCTCTCCAGTTTTATGTATGTCTCTTTTTTTCCCTGTATCTTAAATCTTTGCTCTCCTCCTTCTCATCACTGCCTACTTCTCTTTTTTCTCCTTCTTTATATGCATTCAGAGGCATCCCTCGCGGCTATTTGGGGAGAGCTCAGTGTATGCTGACCTCAGCCCCCTTCTTCTCCTCCTCCTCCTTCCTGGGGCAGCCATTGTTAACACATCTGCTCTGTCTCTTGTCCTTCATCACACATAATTATCCCTTGTTTTCTCCCAGCTCATCCCTGTTGCCCTTTGTTGCCGTTGCTGTTGTTTTTACCTGTCTATTCCGAGGGCAGCACTGTTTACGAGACCCGAACTGTGCTCTGCTTTCTGATCTCTTGCCAGTGAAGCTAATCCAGCTACTCCTTCATGCCTCTTCCTACTTGGCCAGTCTGTCTGTTGCTTGTAAATGAAGTAATAGGGAATTATTTTGTGTTCAACCATGCACAACTAAACTCCAGTGTTTTGAGGGCATTTACATAGCGGGCATCATTCCTCCCCTCTGTTCGCACACGTGTGTGTATGTGTCTCCGTGTGTCTGTGTGCGTGTGTGTGACTTGCATTCCAAGCAGAAAACATACAGCAGCCCTCCACTGCACCAATTTTTTCCTCCTTCCCTTTCATTTTTTTTTCTACTCGTCTCTCATATTCAACCCATTCCTACAGTACATCTCCCTTCCCTCTCCCTCTCTCTCTCTCCCTCTCTCACTCACAGGAAGGGAGCAGCTTTCACTAACAGAGTAAACTCTCCATGTCCCTACAGACAGGCCTCTTAGCTAGCTGTAGTCATTGTTCAGTGGCAGGTAATGGAGCAATGCGGTTAGATTTTGCAGCGTGACCTTCCCTGACATTTAAGTCAACTGCCATCTTAAAACCATAAAACCTGCCCGAAGTACTATAAGCAGCCATCCTCGTGTGTATGCGTGTGTGTGTGTGTGTTTCTACGTCAGTGCAAGTGTCTGTGTATGTGTCGACCTGCTCTTGTGCACACCAGCGTATATATACAAGTGTGTTTTCTAATCTTCTACATTATTAGTCTAATGAGATTCTGACATGTTGTCAAAACAGCTCATCAACCGAGCTATGAATGAAATATAGAAAAGCGCAGAGTGATGCACTATAAAAGGATTAAACTGAGGCGAGAAACAGAATGGCTGTGTATTTTCTGTTTATTTGCGTGTGTGTGCATGTTGGAGTGTGTATGCTTACATGTCTTTGTGGGCGTAAGAATGTGTAGCAATTATATTTCCGCTGTTTGTGTTGGTGTCTGTGACTAAAATTGTAATGAAGAGAACAGGACCAAACTCCAATCAACAGTAAAAGGGAATATTATATGGACATCAGAAGACCCCAGATGATGTCCATCACTAATGCATGAGTCAGTGATTTATTGAACTCCTGTCTGCATGTGTGCGTGCGTGCGTGTGTGCGCTGTTTTGTGTTTCTCCATGTGCCTATAAGCTTACACTTGCTGCATTGTCTTTTATCTTCAAATAATCACATTATGCATGAAGCAATTTCCATCAGAAGCAATCGTCTTAATACGTTCTAATTTTTCCTTTGATGAAAAAAAATACTAATTCCAATTATTTTTGTGGGTCATATTTCCAAGTTTTTGTCAATGTGCCAATCGTTTTTGATCAAAGATTTAATACTTGGTTGTAGACTGTAGAGCGTGATGCACACAGATATCTGCTCTCCAATACAGATGGTCGGTCAGAGGGAAAACACTCGAACACAATAACACTCCCCCTGCAGTTGCTGCATGTCTTTGAATATTTGTAGATGAGCAGTTTTATTGCAGTTAATAGTATTGTACTTGATGTGTTTTGACATAATTCGCACGCACATTTTCTCTGCTGGCTGACAGTCCATAGGCAGACATATTTACTTGCCAGCTACCAAGAAGGAGCTCTCTTCTACAAAGACACTGACTGATTTTTTTGTCTTACTTGGCCCAATTGGAGCGTATTAGAGACAGGATTTCCCTACAAACTGAAACACTAGTTTATTGTGTGGGATATCCACTGTTGATCAGATATTTTTTTTCATCAATTCAGATTTGTTTTAATCAGATCTCAAGTCTGAGTATGCGTTGTGAACAATATGATCTCACAGAAATACATGAGATGACTACGACCTCTCAACACACCATTATGAGGTGGCATCACGTTTGGGTTTAGGCACTAAAACTACTTGTTTAGGTTAAGAAAAAGTTTGTGTTTTGGTTAAAATAACTAAGCTTGTTATAGGCTTGGGCAATTGGACGAATATATCGTCAGTCGCCCATCGGCTGAGTCCATCACGGTTGGTTTCATTTTTGGCGATTTTTTGGGCGATTTTTGTCATTTTATTTTGCTAAATTAATGGTCTGTCTCCACAGAATTCAACTCGGTACATATAGTCCATAATTACTATGTAGAGCACAATTCAAAGTGTGTGCATATTGGAACTGGCAGCTTCACACTGATTTCCGAGGAGTCTTTCACAAAACACGTCAGTGATGGCGGAGCTGAAAGTTACGGCCAGGGTCCACCGGGCACGTCAGCGGCGCGACACGTCTGCAGCGCGAGTCCCGTAGCAGCTCGCCCCCCTGTTAATCAATTACAGCGGCTCCACCGGCAACGGGAGTGGCGCGACAACCCCCATCTGTCGCGCGAAAACTCTTTATTTTAGGATGCTTTTCTATTTTTGTCGCGCTACGCTCCCCTACGCGACCCTCCAGCAGATAAAAACTACATGAAATAGTGTGCTAAACGAGCACAATGTGTTTTTAAATGAATAAACCATTATCAGAGGTGGGCTCGCAAAGCACCTGCATTTTTTTTTGCTGCATTCACGTGGTGTCGGGAGATCCGAGTTGCCGAGTTGTTTTTCTGACATGACGTGGCGTTCATGTGAATTATCCCATTCTGAAAGTCATTTTTCGATTCTTTCCGTCATCACATAAATGCAACATCCCCCCTCTTTTTTTTCTCCGCCACACACACAACTGCCGAATATATCAGCAACCACCGGTTGATGGGCTGACAGTGGCCAGTTGGAAATTTTTAACATATCGCCCAACCCTAGCTTGTTATGTACAGGGAGTAAGTATATTGTAAAGCAACATATTTTCATACAGTGGTTCAAATGATACCCTACAAAAATGCGTAGACAACAGCTGATATGATATTCTGTAAATCAGTGTTCCATGAATGACATTACATACTTAATGTAAAGTTCCATAGGTTAGGTTTAGGCAAATTACTGTGGTTAGTTTGAGGAAAAGAAACATGGTGATGACGTACCTTAAAATGACTCAAACTTTACTTAAAGATCACACAGTTCTGAACATCAGTCTCCCAGGAAAAGTCCTGTGTTTTGTGACCCCAACATCACCCAGATCTCTCTCCTTACAGGCACTGCTTCTGTTTTTCCTCCCATCAGTGCACTGGTCACATGATCACAGCTTTTCCAAATGTGTTGGGTATACACAAATGACAGGCTCATGATTATGTAGATCAGTGGTTCCCAGCTGGTCCAGCCAGGAGGTCCAGATTTCTCCTTAGTCATTAGTTCAAGGTTCACACAGTTTAATATATTTAGCATCATACTTGGATTTGGCCATGTTGTCGAGCTAGTTTGCTGTCTCTTGTCAAGTAGTTGTCCATTAGTTACTCACTCTACAGCAGGACACTGCACTTTAAACGTGCCAGAAATTCACTGTACTTCAAAATAAAGTGTGTTTTTACAAACTTGACAAGTTCGAGAGTCACTTGCAGTCCATTTAGAGGGAGCAGTGACCCACTTTTGGACCACAATCCACCAGTTGGGAACCACTGATGTAGAATATTTACAAACTTTGATGCAATAGTTCTCTTATGGAAAAGTATAAGCAAGTGCATGGGGACACTCCATTGGCACTGTTTACATGATATCAGCATGTAATGTCCACACAATATGTGCCACCAGGTCGGGGGTCATTTCATCTGTTTCTGTGGGTTGGATGGGCAACTACGTATACCAGAGATAAGCCAGAGAAATGCTTCATTCTATTAATTCTAGCGTGGCTCTTAGTGAAATCCACATTTTACATTTTTCACAGAGAGGTCTGTCATCGCATGTAATACACACACACATTTTAGGTTTTGAGTTGCTCCACCACGTCGTCTATGTATCCTCCAGTTTCCCGCTCTCTGTGTGTACTGCTTCTTTCAAGTGCTCCATTAAATTAATTGTACAGTAATTGGCTGCGTTGCTGCCACCTCTCAAAACATTTGCATTGTAAACACTACAAGGAGCTGCTTGAATGCATTCAGTCTCCAGTTTAACGCAGTTCCACACCGCAGCTTATAGAGGAGACTTTCCATAAATTAATCAGAGGTTGATGGGACAAAATACAATAAAATTCAGATTTGATTCAAGTTTGAATATTAAATTACAGTGTTCACACATGACAACAGAACAAATTGTGATCAAAGTCAATCAAGTCAATTTGAAGTTGAGGAAAGTTACGTGGTCTCTAAAGGACCAATTTAGATAGATGCATTATGGGAATCATCTTTTAAGGTCATATGGAGATAATGTTGATAGTTTCTAAAACTAAAATGTTTATGTATTTACTCTGAAGCAAAATCATTGGCAAAAAAGTTATATCTCCATGTGCTGGAAACTCCAGTCCAAAAAGGGTTATCAATCACTCAGTGTTAAGTTCCTGTAATTCATTAATTTTACAGGAGTAGGTTTGGAATAATTTCTGCTGATTTATGTCTTATTTTGCTGTAACTCTCCCAACAGGTTGCCAATCTTCTCAGGCTCTTTCAGATTCCTCAGATAAGCTACGCTTCAACCAGTGCCAAGCTCAGTGATAAGACCCGCTATGATTACTTCGCCCGCACGGTGCCCCCTGACTTCTACCAGGCCAAAGCTATGGCCGAGATCCTCCGGTTCTTCAACTGGACATACGTGTCCACTGTGGCGTCGGAGGGGGATTACGGCGAAACCGGTATAGAGGCCTTCGAACAAGAGGCACGCATGAGGAACATCTGTATCGCCACTTCAGAGAAAGTAAGGCATGGAATAGAATATAATAGAATAAGAGTTCATTTCTGCATGAGTGTAACCATTGCTCAAAACAAGATACCCAAAAACCTCAAACTTTAATCAGCAGTGTCACACTGATGTATGGCCTGAAGCTGTACCACTAACAATGAACGGGGCACTACATTTTTGAGCTCATAAAAGTTTGTCTCCATGTCTTATCTTGTCTTACACACAAATTGAGTTTATATTACACTGGTGTTATCAGTTGTGAACCAGAAAATGAAAGCTTATCTCCAAGAACTCATTCTGGGTATGTTCACAGTCACATTTTTCATCTCATTTGCTACGGAGGTGCATGATGGTGTGAAGTACAGACAGCATTTTTTGCTTGTTTCTCTCTGTAAATGATGGGGATAAATAATCACATATAAGGGCCGCAGACCTATCTGGGCATAGAGGGAGAATTTATGGTACATATGTCATTACATTATTGTCCTCTTTCTGGCCAGGTGGGACGTTCAAATGCTAAGAAGTCTTATGAAGCTGTGATCCGTCAGCTCCTCCAGAAACCCAATGCCCGTGTGGCCGTCCTCTTCCTGCGCAGCGATGATGCCAGAGAGCTGCTGGCAGCTGCTGCTAGGCTTAACACCTCCTTCATCTGGGTGGCCAGCGATGGCTGGGGTGCACAGGAAAGCATTACCAAGGGAAACGAGGTCACCGCTGAAGGAGCCATCACACTGGAACTGGCAGCCAATCCCGTGCCAGAATTCAACCGCTACTTTCTCAGCTTGAACCCGGTCAAAAACCATCGAAATCCCTGGTACAGGGAATTCTGGGAGCAGCGGTTCCAGTGCTCCTTAGGTGGTGGAGGGACAGGAGGAGTGGGAGGCGTTGGAACAGGAGAGACGTCTCTCCCACTGTGTGACCTGGACTTGTCAATGGACAAGAATAGCTTTGAACCAGAGTCCAAGATCATGTTTGTGGTTAACGCGGTGTACGCCATGGCTCATGCCCTCCATGATATGCAACGGAGCCTGTGCTTCAACACCACCAAGCTGTGCGATAGCATGAAGGCACTGGATGGGCGCAGACTCTACAGGGATTACATCCTTAATGTCAGCTTCACAGGTAAGAGAGCTGGAGCGTGGCGAAGGGAGTGAGGAGTCCCAGATAAGGTGTTCAAGGTGGATGAAGAGTGAAGAGAAGTGAATGTTGGGAGAGGAAGTTGGGGAGGAAAGGGGAAAGATAGCAAGACACAGACAGGAGTGTGAGTGCCTAGTTAACAGTCCGCTCATGAACAACATGTTGTCCTCCTCAGCCAAAGCAGCCAAACCACAGAACATAAAAAGTACTGAGACAAATCCGCTTAATTACTATGTATTGTCAGAGCCAGCCGTGCCATTGACACCTATTACCCATGCGTAATTGATACGACACTACAAAGTTGCTTTGAGAAACGAGAGCTGCAGTTAATCCGTCAGCCATATTCTTCTCTCTTGCACTAATGAGATTGTGTGTGTTATAATAGCTCCTATAGCAGGCTGCCTGTCTGTCTGTCAGCCTCTGTAGAGTTGGGAGAGAAGAGACAGAGGATTGGCTTGACTGACAGATGGCGTACAAAGGGAGCGTTATAAATAAACTGCTGTGTCTCGGGGACTGACACAGGTTTAGAGGTGCTTATTCCTCCACCAACCGTGACCAGGAGAAGACATCAAAACAGCCTAACAAACAGCACTAACACGGCAGCTTTGCCACGAGACGCTGGGGAGGGATGGATGGAGGACGAAAGAATGGCATCACATAAGGAGGGAGGGGGGAAGGAAGCTTACAGATAAGACTGACAGGCAGACTAAAATGAGAAAAGAGAGTTTGGGGTAAGGTAAAAGGGAGTAAGACAGAGAAAGAGATAAGGAGGGAAGGAGGGAAGGAGGGAAGGAACAAGGGAGCACTGAGGCAATGCCGGAGTGGGACAGTGTGCGTCAGCAGAAGAAGAGGATTCTCTTTGAAATTCCCCATCTTCATTTCTGCTACAAATCAAAGGACTTGGAGCATTTCTGCATGAGAGGAGGGAGACAGAAAGAGGGAGAGAGAGAGGAAGAGTGTGAGTAAGATAGAGAAGGGAAGGAGAAAAAGAGAGGAAACAGTCAAGGCGGTTTGCAGTCGCAGCCTCCGGTTGGCACAGATGATAACCACTCCCTTATAGGATGCATAGAGAGAGTGGGGTGGAATAGATATGCAGATTCACACATAGAAAGTTAAAAAATGTGTGGAGTAAGTTGGAGAGGAGGTGTGAATCCCGCTGTGACTTCCCAACATCTCTATGTCTGATCATCTTTCTCCCTAACATTCCCCTCTCCCGCTCCCCTCCCTTCTGTTCACCACTGATGTATGTCCATGAGGCGCATGTCTTTACTCTGGGAAGAGAGTAACAGCATGTACAAGGATCTTGAGTTCTTTACAGCTCAGCGTCAGCGACGACGGTGACAGCATGGCAAACAGCTTTATCGGTTTAAAAAATTGCATTCAAAGAGCCCTCGCTGATAAGAGGAAGAGGATGTTGACGGTGGCGGCACAGTTAAACTGGGAACTGTGGCGCGGTTTGCTCTGAGCTGTTGGTTTAGCCCCAGAATGATGCACTCACACTGCTGTACATATACATCTTTCCATCGACACTATGTAAGGAAAGGAGCTGAGGTGAGCTGAGGTTGAATGTGGGGTATAAATACTGCAGCATCACCATCCGCAGTGCTCTCAGTCTGAACTGTAGCAGACGGAAAACCAACACTTTTCAGCACTCTCTATCTCTCTGCCACCTCCTTCTCTCACACACATGCACATGTTCATTAAACACTCAAAGTTTGATCTCACTTATATCTAAACGCTTCCCAATATTAAATTAATATCCCTCTGTCTTTAACTTTTCACTCATAACACAGCGGATTGTCTGTAGCTGTAATAAGGCTGTTTTGTTGTGTGTTACTCACAGCGTATGTGTTGCACTGAGGCAGTATGTTGTGTGGTTAGGAATGTGTTTTCATATGCCGCTCTCTTCATCTTGTCTCATCTCGCTAGTTGCTATGGTAATGAAGCCGACACTATTGCCAATTGTTGAAGTGATCTGGTAGATCATGGGAACTGCTCCCTACATCTAAGTAGTAGACACAGGGGCGCATTTGTGCATGTTTATGAGGCCTCACTTCATAGTCCGCACACACAAAAAACACACGTACGTAAACGCAAGAGACACGAACACGTGCAACACTCAGCTTTTCTTTTTGTTTTTTTTTTGTTTTTTACAAAGAGGCAGCTTGAAATACTCGTTGTTTTTGTTGTTTCTTTTTTTTTTTTTTTTTACCAGCATGAAATTGCAGACACCCCCAACCCACACACTTCTCAAAGCCATCATTCAACTCCCACCCACCTCCCCCATCTGCAGCAAACATATCAGTATATACACACATGCACGCAGTCTTCTGTTCAAATAGTGGTGATAGATGTGATATTCCCCCTTCTCTGCGCTTTTGTGTGTGTATGTGTGTGTGTGTGTGTACGTGTGTGTGTGATATGTCTGTGTTAGCAGAGGCGGTGTGCCTTCAGGGCCATATTGAGCAGCGAGCTCACTGCAACGTTTAGATGCTAGAGAACAACCTTCACTCCTCTCCCTCATTTTCTCCTCGCACTCTTTCCCTCCGTCTCTCTGCCTCTGCCACTCCGTGTCTCCGTCTCTCTCCGTCTTCCCGTCTGTCTCACTCTTCATCACTCCATCTCTGTATGTATCTCGCTCTCCGTGTCTCCATTTCTCACCCAGAAAGTGTCCTACTCTCAGCCTCTACATTCAAAAACAGCACATCCCACTCAGACTTCACAAGGTTGCCTCTCCTGCCTCCACCGCCTCTCTGCGCCGGTCTGTTCCTCCACTCCTTCACTTTGCTCATCCCTCCATCCATCCTTCACCTTTTCTCTATTGATTCCTGCGTCTAAAGGCTTTCCTCCGTCCACCTATATCTCTGCTGCCG
Source organism: Epinephelus fuscoguttatus (assembly GCF_011397635.1). Classification (NCBI taxonomy): domain Eukaryota; kingdom Metazoa; phylum Chordata; class Actinopteri; order Perciformes; family Serranidae; genus Epinephelus; species Epinephelus fuscoguttatus. The sequence continues at coordinate 23,251,991 of NC_064755.1, forward strand.
TCACGCCAGCTTCTTGCTTTTCTCTCTTGCTATCTCCTCCGTGTTTTTTCTCGTATTCTTCTTCGTCTTCTCCCTTGTCACTTCCCTCTTTTCTTTGCCCTTATCTTGTCTCCTGGCTCGTCCTCACTCCTCAGCACCTCCTGCTTTTGGCCTGCCGTTTCTTTCTTTTGTCTCCTCTATCTCACAACCTTTCTTTCAGTCAAGCCTTAGCTCCTCTCCTCCTATACATTTCTCCCCCTTGTTCTAGACTTCCTTCTCTCCACCCTATCTGTCCGCTGTTCCCCTGAGGTGTGTTGGTCCGTGGCCCAGGCAGCGCCTCCATCCCCTGGTGACTGAATCCTCAGGGAGAACAAATATAGCTAATGGGATCTGTCTGCGTGTGTGTTTGTGACATGTGAGTGCATCCCTGCGTCCCTATCTGTATATGCTCAGGGATGTGTGTCGGTGTCTTTGTGGGGCACAGATGTGTAAGGTCATCAACCCTCTGGAGGAATAAAAAGAGGGGCAAGAAAGGTTGGTCACACCATTAGCATGCAGAGCCGCTGTGTCCTCATGTTTTACCTGGAACAGGTGTGCATTTGTGCACGAACCTATATGCGGTGTTTACTTTGTCAAGCTTAAATTAGGAGTAAATCAGGGATTCAGGTGAATTGATGCTTAGAAATACAATTCTCTATTCCCTAGCCAGCAACTAATCAACAACCAGCTTTTGAATTTTTAGTCACACACTCACACAAAGAAAAGATTCACCCTCTCTCTATGAGTCTGTATACCTCGCTCTCTCTTTCTCCACTTTCAGATTACTTATTCCTACTTATTCCTCCCAAGCCCCTTTGCCTCCTCTCTCTCTCTGCCTGCCTTTAATACCCACAATCCCCCTTGGGCTTCGCTTTAGCCCGACATGGCCGAGAACATAATTAATTTCACAGCTTCTGAATGAAAAGCCTGTTTTCACCATGCTTCTAATTAAGCTAGAATAATAAGGTGTTTCTCGAGTTAGCAGGAATGCTAAAAATGTGTCTCACAAAAATTAGGGATCTGGTTAGGGCTGCGTTATAACCACAGTTTGTCTCACACAACTTTATTTGCCTTTTTTTGTACTGTTATTTTACATTCTGTGGCCCCGGTTGTTTGATTAATTACTTCTACAAAAATGACAAGTGGATTTTAGTAGACAATTCAATGAATCCTCTCAGATAAAGCAGCAGCGTATTCACGCATTCACAAAGACATGGTCCACTTTTGGATGCTGGCGACACCTCACATGCGTGGAAAGTTACTCAAAGCAGCGGGAAGTGCGGAGAGCCGAGCCTGCTATGGGTCTCAGCTGGACTGGACTGGGCCAGCGGGAAGTATTATATGGATGAGGTCACACAGAATAATCAATCATCACTGTTTCAGCGCTGAAGTCGTGTTATAGTATGTGTTAAGACACCGCAAGAAAGCCCACAAGCTGCTGTTAGGAAGCAGTCCCCACATTCAATTCTTCAAATGATGAAATTGGTTCAGTTCATGGTTCATCAAAGTTACATCACACAGAAACACGCTGCAGAAAGGTAGCTGAGGGACAAGCTTCCTTTCAGCTGCACTACCCACCACTTGTGCATCTGACGAAATCCAAATGCTTTTTAGTCATGCTAGTGGCATGGCTGTATGGATGGCAGTGTCAGTCTGTCGGTCCAACACTTTGGTCCAGATGGAAATATCTCAACACTTATTGGATAGATCGTTGTGAAATTTTGTTCAGACATTCATGGATCCCAGAGAATAAATCCTACGTAATTTGGTGATCCTCTGGCTTTTCCTGTAGTGCCACCATGCGTTCACATCTCTCTTCTTCTGTAAAACATCTGAACACTTACCTGTTGGATTGACATAAAATGTTGCACAGACACACAGTACCAAGAGGATAAGGCCTACTATTATATACTATCTCCTGTTGGGCCGACTACTGGATGAACTGTCATGAAATTTGGTACAGACGTTCATGTGCACCTTAGGAAGAAATGTAACTTTGGTGATCCCTTAATTTTGAAATGGACTGCATCGCATGTATCGCTTTTCTAGTTTTCCAACCAGTCCTATTCACACACACATTCACACACTGGTGGGCAAGGCTACAGTACAGGGTGCCACCTGCCATTCAGTAACCACTCACAGGCTCTCACACACTGGAACAGCCATTGGGAGCAATTTGGGGTTGAGTATCTAGACAACCCGCTCTACCTCTGACCCACAGCCGTCCCAAACTTCATCTAGCACACACATCATTTCCAATTTCATTTTTACCCAGTATTTTTTCTTTATGACCAAATACCAGAGGTGGGAGTAAGTCACATATGTGCAAGTCACAAGCAAGTCCCGAGTTACAGTGGTGAGAATCAAGCAAGTTGAGTCCCTGCTATAATTCAAGCAAGAAAAGTCAAGTCAATGCTCAGGTCAAGCAAGTCACCAGACAACTCAAATGAAATATTGATGATCTACCCCAGTTTTCATATTCAAATCGGTTAAATCACAGTGGTCATTAAAAGCTGAGTTTTATTTTCAACAGTAACGAAAACTGTCGCAGCCTGCTCATGTTAGCTAGCTAACGTATAACTGGCTAATAAGCTAATAAGTTAGCTGAAAGGACACATTTATGCACCTTTCTTATTTTCGTATTTTATAGTGATGGATGAAGTTGAATGATATGATGGTCATGTCACTGATTTTTGAGCTGCAGACTTTGCACTGCCCACAGCTGTTCTTTCTGCTCTCATCAGCAACATAGTCCAAATGTTATTACAGTAAAACTTCAATTAAAAGCCTGGTCTCAGTCTCTTTTACAAGCCTGATGTGTCTACACGTTTTGAGAAATAAAGACCTGTCTCTAATAAAAGCCTGGTCTAGTTGGCAAGTAATTTTTTATAGAAATTATTTGGATGTTGGCTATACCCACTTGAGCTAATGTTAGATAGCTGTTTATATCGCACATACAAATAAAATGTTCAAAATTTTGCCAATATGCATTCCTTGATTGCCTGCTAAGTTATTCATATCCCTTCAGTCTGTAAGGGAACACTGATGACAAGAATGAAAAGGGGTGGGTTTTTTTTCATAAATATTAATCCAAGTTGTGAATATTGTTTCAACAGGATAAAGTGGTGTGAGGTCGGTATGTCAGGTGTCACTCAGGTACTCTCTTTCTCTTCGATGCCTTGTCTGTTGGAGCTAGATTAAATGAATGATTTGTATTTGATATGTTATTTAAAGCCTAATCTAATAATATTCATTCTGGTTCAAATAAACATCTTCATCTTGAGGGTTGCGGGGGGGCTGGAGCCTATCCCAGTTGACATTGAGCGAGAGGCAGGGTACACCCTGGACAGGTCACCAGACTATCGCAGGGCTGACACATAGAGACAAACAACCATTCACGCTCACATTCACACCTACGGACAATTTAGATTAACCTATTTCAATTAACCTAGTCCCCAATCTGCATGTCTTTGGACTGTGGGAGGAAGCCGGAGTACCCGGAGAGAACCCACGCTGACACAAGGAGAACATGCAAACTCCGCACAGAACACCCAGGATCGAACCGGCAACCCTCTTGCTGTGAGGTGACAGTGCTAACCACCACACTACCGTGCCGCCCTTCCAATAAACAATTTGGTAATTTTTCCCATCTTTGCTGAGCAACAGTTTTGCATAAAAGGAATTAAAGGCCTCTCCTATATAGATGCCCATCCCAAATATAAGGCTGTTGACTTCAGTGATTTAAGCAAATAATAGCCTGGGCTACTAATTGAAGGTTTACAGTGTTTTGGGACTGGTTTGCTGTGTCTTAGTAGGTTGCCAGGTTTGAGCACATTGCACCACAAATCACCCAATCATGTTTCACAAACAAAACCTAACTTTCATAAAATTTAATAAAACAATAGTCATTCCTTTTTAAGTCATTTGTCTCACATCTAAGTCAAGTCTCAAGTCATGAATACCAAGTCAAAGTCCATTCAAGTCTTTTATCAGTGTTAGTCAAGCAAGGTGGATGTCCTAAGTTTTGCAACTCAAGTCTGACTCAAGCCATATGTGGCTCCAGTCCGCAACTTCTTCCTCTACCTGCAAATATAGCCTCAGCTTGTATTAGCAAGTGTTAGCATGCTAACAAGCTAAACTTGGATATGATATAAATATGATAAACATTTTACCTTCTAAACACCAGCATGTTATAATTGTCATTGCAAGTGAGTCAGCATGCTTATTTCAGCTTTCATTGCTGAATGTCTGTCAGCTCTTCGTCTTATTTAGACAGAATCACAAACTCTTTGAGCCGCTGAAACTGTGAGCTCACCAGATTTTTAAATTTAGCCGAGGACAGTGCTGAGGGGAGAGAGTGGTGTCCATCAGTCAAGGACCTGGGCTGCCTGTCTCAGCTCTCTGCAGTCACCAGAGGAGTCTTAGTGGCCTTCGCCAGCTCTAACTTGCACCCTCATACACTTCTCCTGATAAGCTGCTCTGTCACGTCAGCAAGGTCGCTGGTGTTGGTTATAGGGAGGAATCACCAGTCCTCTGAGTCTATTGCTCTCTGACTGTGATCTGTTCGAGTGAAGTCAAGGACAACACAGCACCCTCAAATGGGTCTGTAGGCTAATGCCGTTATCTCTTTAGTCTGTATTACACGTAATTACCACATACAGCTAATTAGGCTTCAGCACACATCTAAGGTCCTAATAAGGTGCAGTTATGATAATTAGCTCGTGGCAAAGTGTGTCTGTGAGTGTGTATGGGTGTCTAAGAGGAGGAGGCCCGGCTTGTCTTATTGCTCAGTGTTATTAGCAGACTTTATTATCTGCCAACTTGCAATATCTCTTCGTCGTCTGAAGATATTATCACCATCTTATTGAAATCACTTTCATTTAGCTGTCACCTAAACATTTAGCCCCAAAATCCAAAGAAGACTTGACACTTAGAATTTCCTGTGACAGAGAGAGCGGAGAAAGATAGAGGGTTGTGCTGTCTCTGTGATTTATGGATTTCATAAACCCTAACCCCCTCTGCTGCCATCTGACACGCCATTCTTCTCTGAACACACCGAGCTTTCACAACAATAGCGCAGCTTTAGCCCTTGTCAGTGTTGCATGCACACACACACACACACACACACACACACACACACACACACACACACACACACACACACACACGCCACTAACAGCAGGGTCAGGGCTTTGGTTCTGTCTGCACAGCCTCCCACAGCGCACAGAGCAATACCTAAACCATCACACTGTAAAGTAAAACCTAATGGAGCTTCCACAGACGTGTGTGTGCGCACATCCTTACACACACACACACACACACACACACACACACACCCAATCTGTATTTTGATTCATTCCACTGATCCCAAGCTGTACGTTTGGCCCGTGATTTCTTCACTTACCCAATGACACAGAGATATGAGGAAGGCAGGGCTGTATCATTAATGTTGCTGCGCACTGAAGACCGAGAGCCTTGTTATACATTGTAGAGTGATGCTTTATAAACCCAGTGTACGCTGCACTATCCCCAGCGACATCATCATTTGACAGGGGAGGCAGCGGCGTATAGCACTCAGCTCTGTACAGTGTGTCAGCGGCACAGAGTTGATTGCTCCACTGTAAGGACAGAAGTGGCACTGTAGGAGTGACATATACTTTGTCTGTGTCAGAACGACCAAGTGTCAGCACTGTCAGGTTCAACACAGCCTGCAACACATCAAGAAGTTACTTTTTTCCCCCCACTCGATAGCCACTTTTCTCCTTGGGTTTTTTTTTTTTAATGGTTTCAGCATCCTGCCAATTTTACAATCTCGTCTGTTCCCACATCCTCAGGGTAGATGGTAATCCTTTCATAACAACTTGTATACAAACCAATTTGGCAGTTTCAGCAGTGTACCTCCCTCACATAAGAGACCCAGAGGCTAATTCTATCAATGTGTGGGTAGCTATAGCACTGCCCAGGGATTCAGTCCTCTGCCTTCATGCCTATATGACTTTATGGGCAGTTTGTTAATGATGCATTTGGTAATAAACTTTGTCAGATCACGAATTTAGAGCGGTGTTTTGTCCCTATGTGACCTGAGGGAAGGATGAGAGGCCATTGATACAAACAGACATCACCAAGCATACCAGGCATTTATAGCCTCTTAGCAAATACTCTGGTAACTGGCTGGTCTTCAGTAATGAAAACACTGTTGTAATGCCCTTCACTGTCTGTTCTGGACTCCTGAGGCTTAACTGACCATGGCTTATTGTCTCTGTCCTCACTGCCGCTTTTAAGAGGCATCAATAAGACATCAATGGGATGATTGTTCGCCATTGTTTAGCTTTAATCTCCTTTTTCCACTCGTCTTATCACTTTCTTTCCCGCTCTTTGTCTCCCTTCACCCCCCGCAGCCCCTTTTGCTCCCCCAGGCGTTGAAACAGTAGTGAAGTTTGATTCCCAGGGGGACGGCATGGGCCGTTACAACATCTTCAGCTACCAGCGCATCGCCGATCGTTACAGTTACGTGCCAGTAGGTGAATGGGCAGAGAGTCTGAGTCTGAGCAGCGACCTGATCCGCTGGCCCAGAGAAGTGGTGCCCACCTCACAGTGCAGTGACCCCTGTGAACGCAATGAGATGAAGAAAATGCAGGCAGGTAGGAGACAGAATTTCCGCAGTGTTCTTTTTGTTACAGTGACATGCCACACCAAGCAGCAGTGCCTTTTGAAAAATCTCCGACTGTCACATTCTGCTGTTTGTATTCCTGTTTCCCAGGTGAATACTGCTGCTGGATCTGCACTGCCTGTGAGCCTCATGAATACCTGGCTGATGAGTTCACCTGCTCGCCCTGTGCTCCTGGTCAGTGGCCCACTCATGACCTGACGGCCTGTTACGACCTTCCTGAGGACTATATCATGTGGGAGGATGCCTGGGCCATTGGTCCAATTACCATTGCCTGTGTAGGGTGAGTGATAAAGGCATGTCAACATGATCGCAGTTTCTGACTGATCCTGAGAGGTGTGTGTCTTTGTAAAGGGGAAGGGAATAGCAGTTAAACCCTTCCCCTAAACAGTGATTGTCCAATCACAGTTTAGCAACCATGACGGGATGTCTGTGAAGCTTTGGATGGTATCTTTCGTAGCCTTTTCAAAACCAAAAAGACAAGCAAGTGCAGGGAAAGCAGTGGTGTATTGGAAGGTATACCGGGTATATCCATTGTAAGGGTGAGAACTGGTTTCTGGCTGATTCATTTATATCCACCTTTCTGCCAAAAATCCATTGGAATATATAGGAGACTACACCCACTTCCTGTGCAGTGACTTACCTGTCTACCTAGCAGTACACTCACCTCATCCCCTGCCACCACACTACTGAGGGAAAGCATCAGACAGTAGTCACAAAAGCACGTATTTTTGAATGAGAGTTCGGAACATTTCAAGGCGGTATTTGTAGTGACAAAAGCAAGTAGATTGGGAAATTACCAGCCTTGTCTGTGGCGACCAGACCGGGTATTTTAAGCCAAACATTTTCCTAATCTTAAGTAGTTTTTGTGCATAAACCTAACAACATATTAACCACAGCCTTGTCACAACATGAAGTTGAAAATTGAAATGTGAAGAAAAATAACATTTCAACATATCGGCTACATTGAAATATGGTTTGCAGACATTTACAGTGCCAATATTTATTCTGGTGATTGGATTGTTTTATTGGATTTGGGGATGTTTACACTCCAGCAACCTCAGCCAATAATACCCAAGATAGCATTACGTTTGCCAACACATCAATTAGTCTTCATCCTAAAAGCCTTTTTTTCTGCGACACTGAAATTAGATAAGAGTCTCATAGCACATTTTTTACTTAACATACTTACAATATTAGGACTACACTGTATAATGCTCTACACTGCATTATAAGAACATCGCTGCCGCTTCTTTTTTTACATGTCCTCTACATGGATCATCAACAGCAGGAGATGCTGACTTTTAGTCTGGGAGATGCAGCTTAGCAAAAGCATTTTTGACCCTTTAGTCACAGCATGTATCTTGTTGAGATCAGAATCTCTTTTTCAAGTGAGACCTGTGTACAAAAAAATCTACAGCACGTATCAAAACTACGATGTCATGAAACTGCTCGTCTGTTTCCTCCCTGTCCACAGGTTCATGTGCACCGGTCTGGTGTTCTGGGTGTTTATCCGACACAACCACACACCGCTAGTGAAAGCTTCAGGCAGAGAGCTTTGTTACATCCTCCTCTCGGGAGTCTTCATGTCCTACGCCATGACTTTCCTCTTCTTGGCCAAACCTTCTCCTGCCATCTGTGCCCTGCGGCGCCTCGGCCTGGGTACGTCGTTCGCTGTCTGCTACTCCGCCCTCCTCACCAAAACCAACAGAATCGCCAGGATTTTCAATGGCGTGAAAGACGGAGCGGGAGCAGTGAGGCCACGCTTCATTAGCCCGTCTTCTCAGGTGAGTGATTGCACTATCACGTTCATCCATCTGCATCAGTCAGATGGATGGACAGACACAAGGTGGATCTTGATGACCTCACTACCCTTTCCTCTCATCTTTTTCAGGTGTTTATCTGTCTGAGTTTAATCTCCGTCCAGTTAGTAATGGTGTCAGTGTGGCTACTGCTGGAAGTTCCCGGGACACGGCGCTTCACGTTACCAGAGCGACGACAGACCGTCATTCTCAAGTGTAACGTACGCGACTCTAGCATGCTGCTCTCGCTGGGATATGACGTGCTCCTGGTCATCCTGTGTACTGTGTAAGTGTGTCATACTGTGTCTGTTCGATTTTTCAAGATGGTTACATAAAAGGTTCCAAGTTAAGTGCTTTATGTTCTCGCTCTCTGTGCATCATGCCCACCCCAAACCCCCCCGTACTACAAATTCCTGTGCTTAACAGTTGCACTGAGCTTGTAGATAAATTTAAAAATCACCAATCAGTTTTTCTCTCAATTTCAGAAGTTTTGTTTACATAGCAACAATCATTTCAGTCTGGGTATCAGTCTTTTTTCCATATAGTGTCAGTCTAATCAGAAGTATGATTTTCTCCCTGCAGGTATGCCTTCAAGACCAGGAAGTGCCCTGAGAACTTCAATGAGGCCAAGTTTATTGGATTCACCATGTACACCACCTGTATTATTTGGCTGGCCTTTCTTCCCATCTTCTATGTTACATCCAGCGACTACAGGGTATCTTCTTTAACACACACATACACTTGTCCTTGCCTTGTAGGACGACCTTGAATTGACCTACATTCATTTCCGATTCAGTAACCCTGATCCTAACTATAATTGCTAGACGCCTAACGTCAACCCAAGTAAATCGAACCCTTATTCTAAAGGTCCAGTGAGGAGGATATATTGGCAGAGATGGAATATAATATTATAGGTATGTTTTGTTTAGTATATAATCACCTGAAAAGTTTTCGTTGTCTTAGAATGAGTTGCTTATATCTACATAGGGAGTGGGTCCTCATCCATTGAGTAATTTTGCAACGCCATGTTTCTACAGTAGCCCAGAATGAACAAACCAAATACCGGCTCTAGGTAGGCCCATTCTTGCTTTGGTGTCAGCCTCCATACTTGGCAGTTCTTCCGTAACGAGCCAAAAAGCATTGGAAATACACTAATTTGTAACATGAAACTGCCTTATTCTGTGTTTTTACCATTTAAAGGGTGCTTTCACACCTGCCCTGTTTGGTTCAGTTCAATCAAACCTAAGTTCGTTTGCCCCCTAAGTGTGGTCCGTTTGTGCAGGTGTGAACACAGCAATCACACTCAGGTGCACACCAAAACAACCGGACTGAGACGTTCTTGAAGAGGTGGTCTTGGTCCAGTTACAAACAAACTCCGGTGTGGTTTGTTTGTGGTGAGAACATGTTCTGACCATGATCCGAACCAAATGCAGTTGCATTAGGCATTGTTTGGGTTCCTTTAATGGAATTCAACATTAAGGCAAATGCTTTTATTCACTTGGTTGATACCACCTATGTCTGTATGCTAAATATGAAGCCACCACCAGCAGCTGGTTAATTTAGCTTAGCATTAAGGCAGGAAACAGGAGGAAACAGCAGGCTTGGCTTTGTCCAAAGATAACAGAATCCACCCACCAGCACCTCTTAAACTCACTAATTCATATGTTATATCCTGTTTGTTTAATCCATACAAAACCCAATTGTACAAATGACACTTAAACATTTAATGGGGGGTTATATACATGTTTTTTCATAGTCAATTTGTGCTTAGTTAGTCTGCTTGCTGTAGCTTCAAAGTTACCATACAGACATGAGAGTGGTATCAATCTTCTCGGCTAACTCTCAGCAAGAAAGTGTATGTAACAAAATGTCGAATTATCCCTTATTTAACCTCTGGGAACCTTTTTTTGTCCACAAACAAGAGGCAGAGTGCCCATAATGTAACTTTTTGAGCAATTTCTTGTCCCCTCAAGATGGTTAATACAAGCACACAGGTCACAAAAAAGTGGATTCTGCTGGCAAGGGTCCCAGCTCTGCAGTATTGGCATGACAAATGGACAGGCTCTGTCAAACTGCTGACACATGTCCAGATTTAACAGCAAAGGGGAGTGAGTGTTCACCTGATCCATACAAATCTTAAGCATACACACACACACCTTAAGTACACACTTCAATAAACACACACACATACTCTGCACCGTATCAAAGGGCATAAGAGAGGAGTGCTGATGCCAGGGCTGCTCATTTGATCCCTGTAAAAAAAAAGAGCTCACTTTCTCACTACCCCCTCTTTCCCACTCCCTCTCTCTCTGGAAATAAGCATTTCTTTGGCCTTGTAATCTGACTTTAAGATTAGTCAGGTAGAGGCACAACATCACCAACATGCACAACCACCCACTCACACAAACACACACGTATAAACACACACAGAGGAGATGTTGAGGGGTTGATTACTAATGTGTTTCTCTGTACAGTACTGAGATTCGACTGTGAGTTGCTGTTATTTAACCCTGCATCATTTTTCTGCCGCACAAAGTTAGACACAGCGATGATACAACAGACTGATAGGGACATGCAGCAGACACGATTCCAGACTTACCTAAGATTATATTTAGCATTGATTTTGTAGAATAAATCACAGAGAATGAAGTCAAAGCTACCACTGAGATCCTGTTAAGTTTGGCCTCTGCGCTGTGTGTTGATGAAGTCTTTTATTGATCCATCTTGTAATTGTTATCCTCTGAACTGTTGCAAGGTAACAGACTCTGCCAATAAATACTTACACTCTCACTTTACAGGCCTCATTGGCTCTGTGTACGTATTGAGATCGGTTAATTACTCGAGGCATTTTTATGCTTTGAGTCTATCTATCCAATTTATTATTGTTTTATTTTCTGTTAAAGGACTTTGTTATATTCATTCAAAAGGTGCCTTTGTAAAATGTTCCTTATTACAGATTATTATCATCAAATTAGCTTTAACGGCAATTACTTTCTACTATATTAGCATAAGATGTATCTATCAAAGTCTGCCAACTAATTAATGTCTCCTCTTTTCTTTTCAGGTTCAGACCACTACCATGTGTATCTCAGTCAGCCTGAGTGGCTTTGTGGTCCTGGGCTGTATGTTTGCTCCCAAGGTCCATATCATCATGTTCCAGCCGCAGAAGAATGTGACTAGCCACAGGCTTAACCTCAATCGCTTCAGTGTCAGTGGGGCTGCCACCACGTACGCATCACACGGTAGGTTACATGCCGTTACCTCATTTTTAAAGAGACAGGGGTTTAGAGCAGCACTCTCTGGTTCTTTTAATATGATGTCTCTGTCAAGTGGGTGTTTTCAGCGTTTAATATTCAGCACAGCGGACAGCCCAGTGTTCCACTTTTCTATTGGGGATACAAAATCTTGAATTATAAACTATCTACACTCTTAGAATGAAGGGTTTCGAAAGGACTCGTCCAGAAGAGTTGAGGTTCTACCCAGAAGCATATGTTTCTAAACAACCTTTTTCTGGAGAAAAGGTTCTTTGTAAGACTAAGAATCCCTGTCATCAAAGGAACCCTCTTCTTCTTCTTCAAGTATTGTTAAAAACATGGGTGTTAAAAGATACTTACCGTCAAATATCCAAATGCTTATTCGTGTTTCAAATAGTACTTTTAAATAGACATGATTCTGGAATCTTAATCCATTCATTCTACTTGTGTTTTGCCATAGATGATATCTTATACCATAATTCCATGCCAAACGATACCAGATGGTCTTCTTATTTTTTTGTTCTTATGGGTTCCTGATACTTGGCATTTTGTATTCGGTTCTATTTTGTAATCTAGTTTCAGTTCCCAACTCTACTGCACCATTGAAATAGTAAACGCTGTAGTACTAGTGAGAGGAAATCCCCACCCCTTAGTAACATGATTGTGAACGATCATTGTTGTGGGTTGTACTGGACCTTATCAGCCCAGGTCCTTTAGGAGCCTAAAGAAACCCAAGGCAGCTGGATGTGGTTTTCTTGGCCCCAAGCTGACCTATTAAGCTAAAATCATGACTAATGGAAGAGAGATCTTTGGGTAATGTAGTCACTCCCCATTATTAGAGCCCCCTGGATCGGTTCTAGATGAAGGATTTTAAGTAGAAACCCCTTGGTGAGTTCTAGATGAAATCTTGGACTGTAAAAATGGTTCTTGGTAGAACCCTTGAGTGGGTTCTTGTTAGCACCCTGAAGACCCTGACACACCAAGCCAACAGTCGTCTGTCAATGTTGGGCTGTTGGTGAGTGTATGTCACCCTAGTCAGTGCGGTGTGTCCCACACCGTTGCCCCTCATCTACTACTGTCAGCTTTTTCTTTTTGGCCGATTCATCATGTTGAATCACTGTCAACAACAGCATAGCCATCGGTGAATGAAATCACTCTGATTGGCAGTTCAACTCAATGTATGAGAAGAGAAACAGAAGTGAGGAAAGTAAACAAAGAGCTTAAGTCAAGAGGGAGTGAGACCAAAACAAACTTGTTTCTTAAGGAAAAGATTATTTTTCTTTTGTTGAGCTCTTCAGGAGAAACCTTTTGTGATGGTTTGTGTTATTGTTCACTGGTGCACGGTAAATATGCTATGTTCTTTCAACATTGGATTGTGTTGTTAATATGGTTACTAGCTATTAGCATCAAGACAGTCCTCCATTTTTTTCTTTGTGAATGACGATTACAGACTACTGGCATCTGCTAGTGTGGAGAGTTATTTCCTCTCACACAGGCACAGAACGTATGCTCTGGTTGGTTGTTGGTTGTGTGCTCATGTGCAACTTTTTGGCCAAGATACAGTGACATCAGTTGACACAGCAGGGGGCCTTCATCGCCACTATTTCTCTGAAGTGGGTTTGGTGTTCCATGGCCTTTAGAAGGTGGACAGGTTCTGTACCTATAGACCCCCCAGAGAAGGTTCTAGGTGAAACCATTAAACCATAAAAGGGTTCTCTGTTGACAGTCTCATTTGGGGGTCTGAGTGGAAACTTTCACAGATGGTTCTAGGTAAAACCCTTTACATTGAGCTCTCGGTAGATTCCCTTGAAAGGGTTCAAGGTGTAACCTCTATAAAATGTTCTCTCAGGAACCAAAAAGGGTTTTCCTACAGGTCAAGCCGAAGAATCCTATATGGTCGTAGTTCACAGCTTTCTTTCTAAAAGAGTGTGGGTGTCTGTGTTCTGTATTCTAATGTATTTTGTTGCTATAGTACCAGCCCGTTCTCATTCCAAAGTTGTTGATTACCACTGCTTTGTCAGTGATTTTGGCCTCAGGCACCTGGCGCCAAAAGCCACTTCTGGCAATGGTATGATATGTGGCCGGGCGTCGTCGGTATGTAACAGGACCATACTTAACCCTTCTTTGTGTTATGATACACAGCCAGTCAGCCAGATGCCACCTGTCACAGCAGTATGACATGGACAGACAGCATCAGTTCAAATTCAGCCAAATGTCACCTGTTGCGGCAGTATGATACACTGGTGGATAGCATCAGGTTGATTTGCTGCCGATAATGGCATAATAAATACAGAGTGGATGTAAGGGGTGGGAGATGGGTCCAACAAATCCTGGACTTTCACCTGGCAGTTCGGTGTTCGCATCCCTATGAACGTAGAGCCAAACCGTGATGTATTTTTCTAAACCCTAACCATGTGATTTGTTGACGTCCCAGTATTTATAGCAGTGTCCTGAAACGTCAACAGCAGGCACAGAAGGATACCTAGCACGTAATATGTAGACATGAAAGGCCCCTGACAAAGCAGTGATATGTGATGACATGGGGTGAGAACGTGTTGATAGTACAGCTTAGTGATAATCCCATGTCTCAACCAAGTTGTTTCTTCAAAAGTGTTACCTAAACGGTAATGCATGATGGACAGTTTCAGTTATAAGCCAGTTAGACTGTAAAGAATGGCTGACAGAGCTGCAGTGTCGAGCAGTACAATGAGACGCAGAGAAAGAAGCATGCCCCGAAGAAGTGACAGGAAGTTTTTCCAAATTACTTGCAAAATGGCAGTGAGACTTTATTATATTCTATATTTTTCATCCATTTGGCAGCAAAACTCATCAGCTGAGGAAGGTTTTTATGAACGATTATGTGCACAAATCTAATGCCTGAATGTTTGATTTCTGTCTTTCTGTGTAATTATCTTATATTTTATTCTTTCTCATTTTCACTCTCTTTCCAGCTTCTGTCAGCGCCCACCACGTCCCAACCGTGTGCAACGGGAGAGAAATTGTCGACTCCACTACTTCCTCTCTGTGACCACATCCAGTCCACTCTCTAAATCTGCCCCTGCGACTGTTAGCCAATCCATGAACATTATCCCCCTCGACCATCATTCCCCGCCTCATATACACACACACACTGAACACACTCAAACAACGCACACATATACATATGTACACACACACACAAATACACGCACAAACAAACAACCTTCCTTGTGGACTAGAACTGTATTGTTTCAAAAATGTAGAAAGTGTGTAACTATAATTAAATTATTTTCTAGGGATGTACATACATGGAATCGACATTGTTGTAAGTAGAGAAACAAAAGAACAAAAAAAGTTTTTAGGAGGAATTTTTGGAGCCTTTGTTTTTGATAGCTTTGTTATGATGCGGTGTAAATAGACATGCGCTTAATCATGGTAGGAGGGTGTGTGTCCCTCAGTTTGGATGCACCATTTGTGGCTCTGCTTGCCCTCACCTGCAATACCCCACAGACTTTTTATTCTCATGCTTTTTTGTAGGTCTCATTGTAATAACCAATTATGTATGCATTTCTATTGTGTATCTGTACATTTGTATATTATACTACTGATGGTTCAAACAGCACAATGTTGACAGTCTTGTAACCCTAGGATGAATGTGCACAAAAAGCATAAACTGGAGGGTAGAGGACGGCTGTAACAGACATGTACAAAAAATCCACCAAACTCGTTACTGTTACACTGTGCCACAACGCAATTTTCAGTTTGAGAACTCATCTCTTCACACCTTGATAGATTTGCTTTTCAACAGTACAAAGAACCCATTGTGGCTGTTTTTTTTTTTTGCAGAAAAATTATGTTTTGCTTTTGATATAAATGTTCATTTTTTTTTTCTATTTCTAATCATGGAATCCCTTTATCTGAACGGCCATAGTTCCAGACATGTGTTCACCAAGGCAACAGTATGCTCACTCCCACACTCAAACTGCCTCTTTCTTCCAAGGATCGCTGTAATGGATTGCTAATAACAACTAATAGCAGGGCTGAAAAGATACAGTACATCAAATGCATTTCTTTTGCCTCAAAACTGTCAACACAGACAGTGCTGCGAGAGATCTGTCAACAGACACAAATTGGTGTCTTACCCGGTAATTATGAAATCGTGCTCAAATGACTCAAACACTAATGGAGGGAAGCTGTCTGCTTTGCTGAGCACATGTTGAATTTTTCCAACTTACAGGGGAGTGGTAGCTTCTGTTTTTCGTGCCCCGTAAATACAGTACATGGATGTTTTGAATATGGCTATGTGCCTTAATGTATGTTTGATAGGTTAAAAAGAGATCAGTTTTACATTACCAGCTGCAGATCCTTGTTTGGTAAATGTAAAAGTGACCTCAGCGTAGGGAACATGTTTCAGGGCAACACAACGCCAGTTAGTTTTATTCCTTATCAAGCCTTCTGTCATTGATTGTTTACCTGGAGTGATGAAAACGTGACGAATCTTTAGGTTGAAATGGCTTTCTCTACCCCCTATCTCTCTCCAGTCTGTGATTAAAAGAAGAACATGAAATGGATGTTTCTGACAGACGCCCATCACGCTGATTTCACTTTGCATTTTTTACAGCTTAGCGGCTCTAATAAAGGAAGGAAGGGGGAGAGAAAAAGCTCATATACCATTAAGATGAAGTCATTGAGTCGTCGACTTATTGAAGTGTGCGGTTTACATGTCTGTGTTAAATGTGTTGACGTTGAGAGGCACAGTGGAGCAGCTGGCTCCGGCAGTCCCAGAGAGGCTCACGAGAGGAAGCAGAGCACACAATGTCAGCTGCTGGCAGATCCCGTCATCTGACAAAGGGATGTTAGAGTAGAACTCATATGCAGAACATACATAACGTTTATCAAAAACACCCCATCAAACTCTCTGTTTGTGGCTTGAAATGAGACACTGGGTGACACTAATGAGGTGGAGGGGGATAAATGACAGAAATATGAATAAAGTTTTTTTTATAAGAAAGTCTAATTAGCCTAAATTAGTGGACTAATTTAGCTCTACGCATATTTTATTTTAAAGAGTGGCCTCTCATGCCAGAATGTATTGCATTTAGGATGATAGTAAATTATTAATAAACTGATCTTAATATATGCTGTCTAAAATAAAGTGTGACTGTTATACTTGATATTTCTAACAAAATATGTGATCAGAATCACTTATTTGTTTCCCCAGAGAAGCATTTTTATTGTGCTTTCTCCATGTTAAAATTCACACAGCAGATAAAGGCAGAACTGTTGAACACTCATCTCTTGACCGCCTGGTCTACACCTTTGCACAGCCGGTCTCCAACAGCATCCTGCGATAATCACGCTGAATGATAGATTGGAGGAATTTGAGAGGGTGCGCCAAGACGAGCCGACCTACATTGGGGCGTGTGTGTTAGGTGCAGAGAGCAGGAGGAGAGAGCGATGTGGCAGAGCAGAGGGGAGCTGCTGCTGGATTATGTAAAGCACTCCCACAGCCCAGAAGTCACAGCGCTTCTATGGAAGCTCAAAGCATCTCAGAGATTCACAGTCTTTGTTAGCAGAAGGCTTAGCCATTCACTCAGTGGTCCTGCTCCCACAAGATACACCCCGCATGGCAGGTTGCTATGGACAACCACCACCACATCCGCTGCCGGAATGTCTATTTGTCTGCATGGAGAGGAGGGTGGGAGGAGAGGGCGAAAGAAGAGGAATAGAAAGAGGAAAAACGGGTTGCTGGTTGTGATTCAAATTGGCAGTGACTGATGAGATTTGGCTCAGCGAGGCCCAGTACTCTACTCCCAGCGTTTAATGGCCACACAAATAGAGCACTTAACCCTGATTCTCCTCTCATTTAGTCCAGGGGACTAGTCTCGGACAACAGTCTCACACTCTTCCTCTGACCCTCTCTCTCTAAACCCACCTCACCCTTCCAACCTTTCCCCCGGTACCTTGTGTTCGTCTCGTCTCCACTGTGTGTGTGAAACTTGCTGCTGAGTCGGTCTCAGCCAAGACCACCTAAAGCCTGGCCAACAGATTGGTAGCCCACACTTAAAGTGAAGCACTCAGATGTGGGTGCCCACTGCAGCACATGCCAGCGAGGCGGCCTCAGGGAGGTTGGGGAAGGGATAAGGGGAAGGTAGATAAAGGAGTTGGAGGGTGTATGGGAATATGAAAATGGGACTCACATGTAACGACACTGCGTCACTTTGAAATACATCACCTTTCTCTCTCTACTATACTCAGTTTGTCATCTCGTGTACCCACTAACTCTCTGTGGAAGCTTCTTTAATTGGCTTTACTCATGAATATCCCTTTCAAACTAGCTAGCCATCCACTACGGACATTGTTCCTCTATTCAGCCTCTGCCAACTGCCATGTGCTCTACAGAGGTCTCTGTGCTGTAGACCCCCTGCCATACAACAGAATGTGTCCTTGGCCTTTTAGGCTTTGAAATAAGACAAGGTCTCTGTGGCCAAATGAAGCTGAGGTCAAGCTGAACTCTGGAACTGGTCAATCAAAGCAATAGTTCAGTGTTTATGATACGTGCAATAAAAAGGCTGTGATGACATCATAATAAATAACAACAAGCAAACAGCTGGTGTCGTCTGCTCGTCCTTCTGTGTCCAGTCTGCCCTGCTGGGGGGAAAAAAGGTGCCTCAGTGTGTCCATGTCGATAAATCTCAGCTGAAATTTAGACATCGAATGCAAGCCTAGATAGATTTATCTCTACGGCGACATTAACAGCCCCTCACCACCACTTTCACACACACACACATGCTCTATTCATAGCGTGCGTTGGCAAATGTTGAAAGACGTCTTTAACGCTCCTGCCTAATCTGTTCCCAAAGTGATGGCACTCCAATTAAAGCATCTACTGGAGTCTGGAGTGCTCACTGCCTTAGGACAATGCACTCCAGTGTGTAGGCTCCACTCTCCTCAAAAAGACTGAAAGACAACAATAAACAAAAAGAAAGACAAAACAAAGACAGAAACAGAAAGGGAGACGTTTGTCAGTAATTCTCTGTCCTACACTGGCAGGTTGTTGATTTGCTTCATGAAAATGTTGCAGATATTGCAGGTACAAAATGTTCTCAGGTCATTTTTGTCCCTGTCTGTTATTTCTGGCTCCATCATGCTGCCTACAGTTTGTACTTTTGCAGAACTACAGGTTGTCCCTTTTCTTGTAGCAAGGCAATGACCGCCCTCTGGTGGCAGGCTTGGGTTATTACATAACATTTACACATGGAGCTGAACTTTGCAGCCAAGCGTTTCTCACCCATTAAACAGCAGCATGCATGTGTAATTGGCTGGCAGTAGTGGAGGAAGAACTCAGATCCTTTTCTCAAGTAAAAGTACCATTATAACCACATTGCAAGTGAAAATCCTACATTCAGGAATAGTGAAGTAGTGCAAAATATACTTATAGTATCAAAAGTATTTGTTCTGCAGAAAAATATAAACCCTGTGACTGACATATTATATATATGACATACTCAAGCATACTTTTTTTATTGATCCCTGATGAGACGTTTATTTTTTCTCTCTACTGTTATTTTTTTACATTACCTTTACATTGCACACACAGGTGCACAAACAGGACCTATTCACATGCATAATGGAGAGATGACTGCACATGTTCAGGCAATTTGGGGTTCAGTGCCTTGCTCAAGGGTACCTAAGAAATACCCAGGAGGCAAACTGGCACCTCTCCAGCTACACTACCAGTCCACACTCCCTATGTCGTCCATACAAATCTGAGGGATCATGAAATAGCTAATGGTGTATGAAAAAAAAAAATGAAAACAACATACTGCTACACAAATTCATATTAATTTTTTGAAAACACAAGCAAAAACATGTCATGAATCCCTGAGTATCTATGTTATTTAGGTACAATCTTAATCCGAAAAGTAACCAATAGCCTCACTATAACTGTTAGATAAATGTAAGAAAAAAACAGTACCAAATAAGATAATCAGTATACTCAAGTACAAGTACTTCAGTACTGTACATAGGTACAAAACTTGGGTACACGTACTTAGTTTCCAACACTGTTGACTGGAAGCAGTTCAATTAACACTTGTATTTCTAATGTCTGCTCACAGGGAAGCAAAAAAAAAGATTAGAATTTCCTTTCCTCTGTTTTCTACTGCCCTCTACAGGAGAGCCGACTGAAGGACAGTAAAGAGCTGCCACAGTGAGGTCTTAGAGCCATGGGAGTTTAAATTATCTTACATATATATAGTTGTAATATGAGATAAGCCGAAACCACAGTGTGACAGGGGTGTAAATGGCTACAGATGGGGCACCCAGTGGCTTAGTGGGTAGAGTAGGCATGTCATTTGTGAAGGCAATGTCCTTGCCACAGCAGCTGCAGGCTCGATTCCAGACTGCAGCCCTCCACTACATGCCATCCTCCCCCCAGACCCAGACCATCCCATCCAACAAAGGCAAAAGCTAAAAAGTGGCCACAGATACCCAAGAATGTTTTAAAGATTTTTAGTTTTTCTCACTTCTTTCAGATGTCTTCTTAATATTCAGACCTGAAGTGTTGCTCTGACTTGGAGTGAAAACCTAAAATGAATCAGTCACTGTGTCCCATTGCAGACCAGGTTCATCCTTCATGGCAACAACACTCCTCGATGGCAGTGACCCCCGAGCAGGACCAGCAAAAACTGCTGAAGGATGGCCTGAGGGAATGTGACAAAGAGCTCAAGACATGGGCCTGACCCTCAAATTCCCCAGATCCCAATGTGATTGAGCATTCGTGAGAACTTTTAGTACTCTCGATCTACAGTGGTGCCTCCTTGGATCAGACTTGGCTCTGACCTGTTGGGGCATGGACACAGGACCTCTGGAGGTGTCCTGTGGTGTCTGGCACCAGGGCATCTGTGGCGGATCCTTTGAGTACTGTGGGTTGTGAGTTTGGGTTCTGGCACATCCTGCTCATGGTCGATCAGACTGGGATTTGGGGAATTTGGAAGCCAGTTCGGCACACAGCTCTTTGTCACAGTCCTTGGGCCATTCCTGAGGAGTTTTTGCGATACAGTGTGGCGCATTGTCCTGCTGGGGGACCACTGTAACAAGATGATTGGTGATATTCATCTTTCAGTGGTTTTAATGTTGTGGCTGATCGTTGCAAATGTAGTATAGAGTACAATATTTGCTGTTTGACTTTACAGCTCAATTGTTACAAGCTAGAAAAAGGATACTAATGCACCTAGTGGCGTGTATTTTCAGGACTGAAGGTTTTAAGTGTTCAAAATTATTCAGATTATTCAGAATTTAAACTGTAATCTATTTTTCATCCACAGTGCCACTTAGACCCGTCTGTCTGCAAGCCACTAAGAGGATTTCTCAAAAGAATCAGTTGACAAGTAAATAAATCAAACTGGATCCACTTATACATAAATACATCATAATTTATTTGACGCACATAGACAGTCAACACCACAACCTCATCCGCATAATATGACATCTTCAGTTTCAATGGGTCAGCAGAACACTTCTCCTCATTACAATAATTTCAACTAAGCAAAAGAACAAACAGACGAGGAGATAGATATGGCCAGAATATAGCTGTCTGTGTAAACATCTACAGGAGATGGACACACACTCACCATGGGTGATCCTGATGGCAAGTTACACCATGGCTGTCTAAAGAGATATTAGACACTATACAGACTGAAATCATTATAAACAGAACAGAACATCAATCAGTTAGGTCCTTGCCTTACCCTGAGCTCTTCTAACAGCCTCTCTGACATCAGCTTGAATCAGAATATTACCAGGACGTGTCTATCACACACACCTGCTTCACAGTACTATGCTTCGAGTTGGACGGCTCTGTCGTACCGAGCTTTAAGGCCTCCGTGTTCATGGTACTTCTCTGAACCTGGCTCTAGGTGCAAGATGTGTGTGTTTGTAAGTGTGTTTTCTACACACAGTTGCTATTCCAGGTACCAGAGCGCATAAAGGGGGTGGTTGGTTAAAGGGGTCGTTCAGTGGAAAGTCTCCTGAGGGTCCGGTCTCTCCCCTCACTTCACCAGCTCTCTAGCTCCATACCAACGCTTTCGAATGGGACGAGTTTAGCTGCACGTGCTCGTAGTGCTCCCCGTTTCCCTGGAATCGAAAACAAACATGTTTACTTTGCATTACCTTAAAAGACTTTTGGTATTTCACTTGTAAAAGTGAAAACGGTGCTGTGATTCTCACCTTGGATGCTATGGCTTTGAGTTTGCCAAGCAGAGAGGGTTTTGTGTACACGATTTCATCCTCCATGTCTCCTTCGTTCTCTCCCTCCATCACAGCACAGCTGTCAGCTCCTGGCATCTCACACTCCTTATTGGCAGACATCACCAACCGCGAGTACTTGTACTCCAACCTAGCAAAGAGATGAGCGACAGAATCAATACTGTAGGGGAAAGAAATGAACGTTGTCCTCATGAATATTGACAAAAACTGCGATGTGACAAGGAAGGAATGGCAGGAGGGACGGGACCAAATGAGGTGAGCTTGGAGGAGAGAGAGAAAGACAAGAAATGAGTAGCAAAGAAGGAAATGGCAAGGAGTAGGGAGGAAGAAAGAAATTACATTTGTAAGGAAGAACTGTGAGGAGAAGTGGGGCAGGAAGGAAAGAAAGAAGCAGTAAGAGGAGGGATGAAGTGAATAAGGAACACAGGATGGAAGCAGTCGAGCAAGGAAAAGGAAAAGAAGGGAAGCAAATATGAAAGGAAAGAAGAAAAAAGGAAATTGTACCTTTTGTTCTTCTTCCAGAAGTAGCAGGTGAGGGAGACGAGCAGCACCGCGGTGAAAGCCCCCAGCCCTGCGCCAAGCCGCACCCAGAACTCCATCCCCTCACATAGTAACGTTTTCTTTTCAGGCAAGGTCACACCTCCCATACACAGCTTGGGTTCAGTCCACACGTACAGCAGGTCCTGATGAAGAACATACACACATGAGGCACCAATTAAGCCAGAACATACACTCAATATTGCACTGTTTCCTCACATACAGTGCAACCTGCAAGTATTTTGGGACTTTAATTGGAGTGGCTTTATTCCAGCATGTTGAATTCTAAGTGAAACAAATACGTTACGGGTGTTTGCTTTGGTGAGGGGATATAAAATAGGTTTTAAATTCAACACAGTCAATGGGATGTGGGCGTAAACACCCTCAAATTAAAGCTGTCAGCACATTGTTTCATTTCCAATCCAATGTGCTTCACTCAAGAACCAAACCCAATGTGTCCCAGCACTGCAATAACTCTCTGACCACACACACCTGGTGCTCTCCCTTGCAAGCTCCCTCTATCTGATGGTAGTCTCTCTCTGTGCATGTAGGACAAGCTCCCGAGCTCTCCCACAAGAAATGAAAGGTGCAGCCGTCGCATGTTCCCGCAGGGCACTGACTGTAAGAGCCAAACACAAGCTGTCACTTCTGCGCCACATCACAGCATGAATAAGGGCAGCATGTGATATTAGACAGGAGGTGACAGAGATGTAGTACCTGGGAACTGAGAGCTCGCCTTTAGTGCTTTTCTCTGGGTTACAGCGAAGTGTCACCACCGCGCTTCGACCTGACTCACAAGATGATGTCGCCTCCAAGGACCTTGGCGACAAAAAAAAAACAGAGAGCAAGACAGAATCTTAGAGCACTACATTTCTTGACAAAGAGAAAAATACCTGACATAACAGAGGTACCTGTAGTAGAAGTTGACATCAGGGACTTTCTTGGAGGTCTGAGGGTACAGCTCTGGTCTCGCCCTTATTCCATCAAGTGTACTGTCGACTGTTACTCCTGTTAACACACAAATAAGGGCTGATATAATGTGTGCATGTACAATAATGTGTCTCTGTCTCTCTTCTGTAACATGAATATGACATTAGGTGGGCCTTTTCTTGCCATTATATCTTTTTATCTTTTAAAGCAATGGCACCAGATGCAGCTCTCTGCACCACCACTGTCTGCATCTAATGCTCACTAACCCAGTAATGTGTCAGCCAGGTTAATGGACTGCGAGGCGAGCGCCGTGTGGAAGCCTCGTCCGGTAGCTGGGATTATAGTTGACTGACAGATGAAGGTCTTGACAGCGTTGGCACCTTCGCCCTTCTCCCTCTGGGAGTCAGTGATGGATAGGTCTGTTACATTGTCTGTGCATACCGCCAGCTGACCCTTGAATAAAGGAAAAGAGCAAATAGCAAGGGCGATGCATTCTTACACACAAACTTCCGACTGTATTGTCTGCAGTGTGAGTGTGAGTGTGTGTTCTCTTCGCACCTTTCCTCCACACAGGCTGATGTTGAAGTGGTGGAAATACTTGGTTCCTTTGGAGGTGAAGCTCGGGCCATTCATCAGCGATCCTACATACCCAAGGAGGCTGAAGTCATAAGTCAGAGTCACGTTGCCTTCTGTGTGGGTGAACTGACAGTCACTGTAACATATGCTGTGGTTCTGTGAAGAAAAAAAACCATAAATATGCATAAGGCTGTGTAAAAGTTTTACAAATGAGAGCTTGACTCCTTTCCGCAACACTGACAAACCTTGTCGCTCTTGCTGGAAGGTCCACAGGGTTTGCAGGCGTCTGGGCCCGGCGTGGCGTGAGGGACGAGGTACGTGTTACGCGGACACTCTGTGCACTGGCTGGTGAGCGTGTCTATGTAGTATCCAGGTGGGCAAGGCACACACGTAGAGCTGGAAGGTTGGGTGCTGAGGGCACAAGCCCGGCACCCAGAGGACACGCCATCCACAGCGTTACTCACTGAGATGGAGTAGATTCGCGCCACGTCGTTGACATACCGGCGTACCTGAGAGAGACAGACAGGTACAGAGTGATGCTGCTAATCAAGCGCTAGGATTCATCAGCCTCATCTACCTTAGCGCTCAGCAGCCTCAGATTCATCAGCCACCACCACTACCACCAGTGTCTAGACTCCAGGGGGGGGATTTATCTTGCTGCCGCTCAGATGTCCCTCAATCACAAAATATCTCCCTCTGGTGTCCAAGCAACAAAGACTTCTGTTAAATCTTGATCGGCACAAATTGTCTGTTAATCTGTACACTAATATTCTGTATTAAATATTATCTTTCTCCTGACTGAAATAGGTGCTGTGGAGTTTAAAGAGGTTTACACAAAACAAAATCTTCTTCCAGAGGCTCTAACACCAACCCCTGCACATGAACGGATCACAGCGTGCAGTATTGGTACGTTATACAAGATGTAATTCTGCCCTCACTTAAAACGCCCACACTCCTGAAAAAAAGAGCAAGTTAATGATTCAAGCTTCACCTAAGTGAGCCCAGTGATAAAGTAGTCTATTTGATTTGTGGTCTGGTTCAAACACTAACACCACCTCAGACAGTATCTTTAATACCCAACAGAAGGGAGTGTTAAGTGTACCAAGTGTGGAGTGGATTTAAAAGACTAAAGGCTGTCCCAGTTGTTGTTTGAACTTGCAGAAGTGGGAGCTCTGAAAAACTACCTGATTTGTTTTTCAGAGCTCCTAGTTCTGGCTGTCTTGTTTCTGGACTTAACACGATGAATATATGGGTTGTATCATGAGACATGAGGCCAGGTTTCTAGACCAACTGGCCTACTCCTGGGTCTGTGGCTCCACAGCTGAGCACAGAGGTTCACTGTGGATATGCACAATGAACCAGATTTCTATTATAAAGGGGAACTTGCTGTGTGATCTTCATTAAAGGAATACTTCACCCTCAAAATGACCATCTGTATATCAATTATCAACCAAGTGTTAAACTGAATATTTGAAGAAAACTTTTTCTTGCGTGCCTCCGGTGAACGGAGAATCCAAAAACAGAGAAAATTCTTGATGAATTCAAGTAGAGGGGCACTGCATTTACCAAAACACCCATTTACAAACTCTCACAACATATGCAGTATAATTCAAGTCTCTTTAATCTAGTCACATGCTCAGTACTTCCCAGGTAGGCAGCCCTTTCTGACAACAATCTCAGAACCCATCAGCTATCGGTCCAATGACGATAAAGCCTCTGGGGGTAAGGCCCAATATTTCAGGCTAAGCCGGTGAAGCCAGCAGACATCTGGGCAAGACTTCCTCTTACATGCACAGGTCATTTCTGCTACTCTCTCTAAGCATATATCTGTATTTGAATGCAGATAATTAAAAAAAAAAGTAACATAAAGCTAGCTGTTTCGATGATAACCGATGGATTCCAAAATAGCATGTTGGCCAATGCGTTCGGCCTCTCCACATAGACTGTTTACCTGCCATTCAGATATGATTGGTCAATGCTTCTCAAACTACAAACCAGGATACTTTCAATAACACAATCTTGTCTTGTCACTGTCAGATTACTGCGTAAATATGCTGAATCTGTTTATAGAGATTATTCTAATGGGAAAGAAAACTAAAAGTGAAACTTATCTATTTATTCCATCAGTAGTTTGTTTGTGTTATTGTGTGACTTTCGTGGTTCTGAACTATAAAATAACAATAATGATCGAAATGTATTTGATATAGCACCTTTCACAGAAATGAAATCCACAAAGCGCTTCACAAAATCCAATCGAGCAAATCATGCAATCAACAAAAACAAAAGCAACGTAATAATTAAAACAAAAAAGTAAAACATAGAGCAAATACAGGCTAGTGAGGCCTCAAACCCTGACAATACAGTCACCAGGAACTGCACAATAACACAAACAAACTAGGCAGTGGTAGATCAGCAACTCCCATGTTCAGGGAGGTAGAATTAAATTCACAGGGGACATTATTGATTATTATATATTGCATCTACTTACATCTGAAGGTTGGTTAGTCCTCTGGAAAGCCCATGTGTAGGAAACCGAGGCATTCTTTGTCATGACGTGTGTGTAGGTCTGTCTCGTTTTTGTCCTCTCCCATGATTCCACCACCGTAGTGCTCTTCCTGTTTACATCCTAAAATAAAACAAGGTGTTCACTTCATTCACATCGCCTATGAACAATGTGTATGGAGCAGCAAACATTTGTCAGGAGCCATTCTCACCATCATAAAGTAAAGCTCGCAGTCAGCCACGCACACTGTTTCAAATTCAAACGTGATGCGACCAAACTCCGTCCCAGAATGGCTTGAGATAGACGTGGGGAGCCTGGTGGCAGATGCAAACAGAGAAGAGTGGAATCAATCACAACAAAAAGAAAAAGACAGCTCGGTGCCGAGAGTGATGGAGACTGAGAAACACAACATGACTGCACTCACTTGAAGCCAGGGACGTGGATGTTGAGGATGAGGTAATCATTATCTGAGCTTCCTGCTCCACTCTGGATGTGATCTCCTGCCACCTCCCAGCCTGAAGGACAGGACAAATCCACATTACTCACTCTGGTCAATCTACTCTAAAGGAATGGTTCAACAATAAGTGAAATACACTTGCTTTCTTGCAGAGAATCAGTTAGGTGGATCAATTCCACTCTCATGTCTGTATGGGAAAAATAAAGCTACAGCCAGTTAGCTACACAGCTACGTCTACAGCTACTAATGTAAAAACAATGTGTTGTGGTTTTACAGGCAGCTATGAGATGGACTATTTCTGGGCTGGGCTTCTTGAAGTGTTGTTGTCATTGTGAGGTCGCCAGGCAACCAGTGGAGACTGCCTGCTGCAAAGAAATTGTCCAAGATACAAGGTGTTAATTACTGAGTTTTAGGGCCCTGACACAGCAAGCTGAGGATCGGTTATGAGTCAGTGTTGGTGAGCACTGTCCACCCTAGTTTTTGCAGTGTAGCACAAATTGGCCTCTGTGGGCTGTTTTTCAGCCGATTCAGCATGTTGTTTTGGCGTCTGAGCCGTTAACAGTTCAGCTCAGTGCACACGTAGACAAAGGAAAGTGAGGAAAGCAAACAAATGAGTTAAGTCAAGAGGGCGTGAGATTGAAACACAGTTGTCACATGAGGTAAGGTTATATTTTAGCCATTAAGCTCTTGGTTATTGTTGGCTAGTGCACGGTAAAAATCCTATTTTTTGTTAACAACAGGTTGCGTTGTTTATGTGCTAACTGACTAGCTAGCATCTTGAATCTGTCCTGTCAGTCCTCCAATTGACGAATACAAACTACCATCGCCTGCTGGTATGACGTTACTGAGATATCTCCTCTCACACAGGTGCTAGTTGGCCATGGGCTTCAGTCTTTTGCGGTGTGTTCAAGTGCAACTTTTTGGCAAGACACAAGCAAGGTGAGGCGACGCAACAGTCTGTCTTTGTCGCCACTAGTTCTTTGACGTCGGTTTGGTGTGTCTGGGTGTTAAGAGGTTCTGGTAGGTGGACTTTGTTACTTTCGGAGGCAGGTAAGCGTCTTCCGCTTATTTCCAGTTTTTGTGCTAAGCTAAGCTAAGCTAAGCATGTCTTGGCTTCTACAGACAGAGAGTGGTATCCATCTTCTCATCTTACCTTCAGCAAGAGACTGAAGAAGCATACACCCCACAATCTTGGCATATTCTTTACAGAGAGGCACACAGGGAGACAGAGAGTGCCACTGGACATATATTGCCAAAAAATACCCACCGTTCATATTGTCACATTTGGAGTTGCCCACATTGAAACAGGACGTCTTCATGTTTGCAGGAAGAATATTCCACCATTTATATTCGTAACCCAGGGTAGGCTCAGTGCCAGCTGGACACTGCGTACATGCTGGGGGGGTGAACACAATGAAAAACACAATAAGAACAACACACGGAGCAGAACTAAATCAACTGAAGGAAAATGGCAGGGAATAATAAAAAACAAATCAAGTTTCCAGTACGTTTCATCCCATCAGAATAGGTCCCAGGTGGGCATGGCGAGCAGGTGGCCATGTCATTGTTATAGAAACCGGGGTTACAGGGGGGGCAGGGCTCCCTCTCTCCACTCGGAGGCAACGACTCAGCTCCAGTCACACCCTCCAAGCAGATCTTCGGTTCAATCCACTTATATATGACCCGCGTCTGGAAATGACACAGAGATGGGGGGTGATGGACTGGAACAGAGGCTGTGATTACAAAATGGGACTTCTGTGAGTATTTAATCTAGAGGTGGCCTCTTTTCTCTCACCTTGCCTTCGTGGTCACACGCTGTGTGGATTTGGAAATAGTCCTTTTTGGAGCACAGAGGTCTGTCCTTACACACGGCGGATCCCTCAGCTTGGAAAAGAGAAGTGGTGAAAGTGGCTATCATTTAAAGGAGCGACTGCAGAATATATTTAAGAGTTTAAACAGAGCCCCACAAATACAGGGACACTTTAATGAGTAAAGCAAGCACACAGAATATGTGATACAAGATGTGAAGGTAGATAAGGAATAAAAGAACAGAGAGAATAATGTGCTCTGAAAAAAGAGCATTTTGGCAGAAGCCTGCTAAAAACAC
This sequence comes from Epinephelus fuscoguttatus, assembly GCF_011397635.1. Taxonomy (NCBI): domain Eukaryota; kingdom Metazoa; phylum Chordata; class Actinopteri; order Perciformes; family Serranidae; genus Epinephelus; species Epinephelus fuscoguttatus. The sequence goes on from NC_064755.1 coordinate 23,281,090, forward strand.
AGCAGTGAAGCACAGGGGTCATACAATATGCATAAAGAGGTGTACTGAATTAATTATGTAATATGTTCTGAATACTCTACTTCTTATAGTCACTTCTCAGTGACTTTACTAAATAGGACATGCAGTCACATCATATGAAAGGAATTATAAGAGACCTTATATCAAAGCAAATTAAAGAGGAGAAAAAAAAGCAATTTTTGTTTCATTAAGACCACTTAAAAAAATCACAAATGGATGAAACGATCATATCAGACAGCCAGATTTCTGTTATTATGATTAATCCATCAGCTTCTCTCAAACAGGGTACGGTGAGAGCCTTACGTGTGGAAATGTATTCATGTAAATCCCTTGAGAATCACACTAAAATATATCAGGGAGCGTTACTTTTATCATCAGAAATCGCATATTAGAAAACAAAAATTTGTAAAATGTAAATAATATAGGAGCTTTATGAAAAATACAAGAGCACGCTCGCTACATCATCTGCTGCTCCCTCGCGATCACAGAAGCCCCCCCGCGCTGAACTAACAAGCATGCTTCTCCTTCTGAAGTTTGACTAATGTGGCTGAAAATAGGACAAGCTCTCTTTCTATCCTTTGGCTGTGCCGTGTGCTTCTGCGAGCAGCACTGATAACAATTAGGCTACACTGACTACTGCACTGCAGTTCCATTATTTCGTTCCAAAGATTCAACATTAGTGCCGATTTGAAATGCCGAACATGTGCACATCTTTTTTCCTGTGTGTGTGTGTGTGTGTGTGTGTGTGTGTGTGTTCCTACCTGCATACTGAGTGGCTGTATTGCAAGGGGTGCAGGAGCTGGCGCCGTGACCAGCGAAGGTGTCGCGAGGACATGGTTCACATGTAGAGGAGCCGGGGGTTCGGCTGAATGTCCCTGGCTTACATGGGAAACACTCTGATGTGTAGGCGACTCCTGATAGAAGGAAATGAGTGTATCGATTTGTCATCAATTATTGTGAGAAGTTGGGAAAAGAGATGGGAATTTTTCACTGACCTTCTATTTGAACATTTTTCAGCAAAACAGGCTTCACCCCTTTGGCGCCCATGAGGACTCCACCTGTCCTCCAGTACAGGATGTTAGTGCCTGATTTCAGGTTCACCTAGAATAGAGATGGTTTCATGTATTATCAGTCAAGCTGTGGCGCAACAGAGAGCAGTAAAGAAAAATAGGACTTTGTTTTGTGTAGCTTCAATTAAAGGTCCAGTACGTAGGATTTAGTGGGACATATTAGCAGAAAAGGAATATAATATAAAGTATGTTTTCTTGAGTATATAATCACCTGAAATTAAAATTTTTGTTGAGCCGTTTATATCTACATAGGGAGCATGTTGCATTGCCATGTTTCTACAGAAGCCCAGACTGGACAAACCAAACACTGGCTCTATGAAGGGCCATTTCCGTTTTCGCTTCAGCCACCATAGTTAGCAGCCGCTCCTCAACAAGCCAAACAGTGTCGGAAAAACACTGATTTTTAACACGAAACTACTTTATTCAGTGTTTTTACCAGTTTAAATCACTGGATCCATTTGTTTTGGAGAGGATATGACCTCTGCAGATAATTCGGCTCCTTTTAAAAACCTCCTAAACGTCTGGACCTTAAGTTATCAGAGAAAAAAGGTGAGCATACATCAACAGGTGCAGAGCTACCGGCCTGTCTGCGACGAGGGGAACAACATCATAGACACACAGATTTGTCTGACACACAAGTCTGTTTTTATAGACTATAACTTTTGCGGGGGAAGTGGCGCACACCTCTTTCAGGCCTCATTTTGTGCGTACGCAATGTTTATAAATGAGACCCCTGGGCCATTTGTTTTGGAGAGGAAGTGACCTCTGCAGATAAATCAGCTTTCGGTAAAAACTTCCTGAATGTTGATCAATCCTGACCGGGACCTCATGCTGGGCACATAGTTAAAGCTTCAGCTGGTTCCAATCTGTACTCATCACCACTAGATGCCATTAAATCCCACACACTGTCCCTTTAATGAGTCATGCCATCTTAAAATATTGCAAGAGATCAGCCCAAATGCTGGAGCTGAGCCTTTACTGCATATGGTCATTTCATTTAAATGGAAATAAAGCACAAAGCTGCACAGTGAATATTCTGCAAAGCAATAACTTCATGCATGTCAAGTGCTCTAATGCACAGGAGAATAGTGTTACATGACTGAATTAACTGTCTGCTTCACATGGTTTAATTTACTAATTCAAGGTGATTTATAGGTGTAATGATGTAATCAAACTTCAGCAGAGAACTACTGAATTTTGAAGCATGTTAACTAGACTGACACAATGACACAAAGGTATGCTGCTACAACACATGCTACCTATGCAGACTGATTTCATATTGTCAACACATTTTCTTGAACCCATGAAGTTCAATCTTAAGCAAACAGCACCACATTTTAGTCCACACACTTTTTTTCATTAGACTTGACCACAAGCTAAAGGCAAAAGCTGTAGTATGCTCTTAAGAGGATCAACACAGCGCAAGAACTGAACTATTTACACATGGCAACTCACTTTTACAGTGTGACTGGAAAAATACTGGCGAGAACAATAAGTGATGCCAGCCTCTGTCTGTGTACTAACAGGCTTCCTGCTTGTATCCACCCATTCCTTGTGGTACCGCCTGAGTTCAACACATTTAATTTCCACAGAACAAGGCCAGCTGCCAAGGATGTGTCCTCCGTGGCTATTGTTCATCTTATGGCATGCAACACTTACCGTATGGGTTGCCCATTCACCATGATTGGTGAGCTTGAGCCACTTTGTATCAGCGGACTGATCCATCTCCTGACACTGGTCATTCTGGATCTAAACACACAAATCATCAGTGTTCATGAGCGGTAACTCTCACCTCTTTTATCTCAGTGATTTATAACAACAGTACTCATTGTGTACACTCATGCAGTTATACGCAGCACAAAATATTAAAGTATTGATGTGACATCTTGTCTCCGGGCAGAACTGTGTGTCTTCTGTGGGAGCACTTTTATAGAACAATAAAACATCTGTCTTTCACCATGGAAAATGAATGTAAATTAAAGATCACCATTTTTTTTATTTATCTTTCCAGCACACCTGCCTTCAATTAAGCACTAATTAAGAGACTCATCATTTGACTTGCCGTAGCAGACAAAAGCACAGGTGACTCTTATATCATTAATTAATGCTCCATTTAATTTAAGTGTCCCAGCAGTAAGCCATATCAGTGAGCCAGCATGCACAATACCAGGGTGCTGGAACTGGTGCGCCTAAATGGAATGCAGCCATTAATAATGTTGATTGCTTTTCCTGTTATGACGTATAAGATGCCACCCGTAAGAAACGCCTATTAATAAATTCTTGAATACAGACACTTAGGTTGAGTATAGTATGTTGTCTGATGCATGCATCTAATGAGAATGACAACGATCTAGGGCTCATTCTCATTACATTTAGCTTTTTTTTCACACGCATTGTGCACATTACAATTTTAGGCCATTTATGACGAGTTAATTGCTTTATCTATTCAGTTATTCAACCATTATTTAACCAGGAAGTCATTTCCACTCAGTTTTGTGTCTGCATTTCAGTATAGTATACAGAGTATGACCCTAGTGTTGAATGCAACAAATGAATAGACATGCCACTGCAGAAATGGCAGAGAAGTTAAGAAGTTTTGAAAGTCTTTCGCTGTCTAATTTTGTGGAATATGTGCAGGGAGAAGTACAAAGACAATAACAGGACCAGTAATGCAACGTAACGTAACCTGGGAAGGTCGGCCTGTCAGGTGTGCAGCCAGTTGTGTGAAACTTGCTGTTAAAAGACATATGATCCACTATGCACACACTCTATATGGGACACAGCTAGCATGCTACCAGTGTGTCAGCTAGTTAATAATGCAGTTTAACTTTTAACTTAGAAAAATGCATAAATAGAGCTGTGTTACATTCATCGATCTGTTAGCTTTTTCGTTTCTATGCTAATCACCTCTAGGGCAGTGCTACAGTCAATGTACTCAAGGCCGGACGGGCAAAAAACAAAAACAAATGGAGAACGAGTTTCACAAACACATCGGAGGTCATGCAGACTCTCGTAGGAATTAATGGACTTTCAGTTGACTTGCATACGAACACAGAGCTACATGGAAATGAGGGATAAAATCAGCTTAAATGAAACAACTGCATTCCATTTACATAGACTTAACATGTCTTCAAATTTTTCTAAGATGACTGGATTTTAACGAAAGAACTGAACGGTCCAAAAGTGGGTTACAGGTCCATTCTGAATGGACTGTAAGCGACTCACGAACGTGTCAGGTTTATAAAAAACATGATTTATTTTTAAGCACAGTGACAGTGGCACATAACCTTTATTTTGAAGTGCCGTTTCTTGCTGTAGAGTTAGTGACTAACAGACAGCTACTTGACAGAGACAGCAAACTAGCATGAGGACATGGCCAATCACAAGTATGATAATGAATATATCAAACTGTGTGGACCCTGAACTAATACCTGAGGAGAGATCTGAACCCTGTGGCTGGACCAGTTGAGAACCACTGTTCTACAGGGTGTCCAAAAACATTTCACTGGCAGTCCAGACACTAACACACCAGAAGTGAAAAGATGAAAGTTAATGAATGTTTGACACTCACAAAGAACTCAAACAGCAGGTTGTTGTCTGGATACTGGTACTCAAAGCTGACAGAGCCCTGCTTCTTCAGATGGACAGCATAGATGAGAGAGACTGTGCACTCATCCCTGTTGGACTCCAGATAGTTTCCTTGCGGTACCCAGGACGAACTACGAGGGAAAGGATATCAAATTAATTTTACACTTACAAAATCGAATTTCAGTTTTTCTTGCATCCTACTCACACACCTGTTGCAGGTGAGCCCGTCATCTCCCCGCGGACTGTTTTCCAGCGACGTTGCCAGGCTGCTGAATCCAGCAGGCATGGAATCCCATTGGTCGAAGCGGATACCGCTGCCAAGGGAGTAGCTTCCTGCTGCACACTGGGTACACTCCTGAGCCGACATCTCAAGGAACTCCCCAGACTTGCACGAGAAGGCTGGAGGACACAGAGGGACGAGGTACAAAGAGGTGGAACGATCAGTTAGGCCACGTCTTTGCATTTTGCTGCAAGAATCACACACTATATAGAATTGCACAGACTAAGGACGACAGAAAAATGGTCATGCAAATCACTGCAGCATTCAGTATAATGTAGCCCCAGTGATCAGGGAACTTAATCCTTACATCCTGTTACACACTGTGTCTGTCTCTGCGGCTCTTTTTTTTCCACTGAGCCTTCACGTCTTCTGCATCTGCCAACTTTTTCACACTGCCAGCTTTTCCTCATACCTGAGCTGGTCAAATGCCATTGTGATGCCTCTTTATGTTCCACAGCAACCCATGCAGAAATGCTAAATGTGTGTGGGTTGGCAATCTGTGCAGAGGGTAAGTAGTGTGTGTAAATGTGTGCAGCAGGAATTGCTTGTAGGTGTCATTGGATTTAAAGGTAGTTTGCTGTGGCACTCATTTTCATGGTAACATAATAAGTGACGGTATTAACTGGGCCTGTTGTTGCATAATGCAACATAGTTTCACCAATATGAGGCAACAAACATCTGGTGTTCTTCCAGTGACATGTGTAGCAGTTTGAACAGGAAGTAGGAAACAGAGAAAGAGGAGCAAGCCAGTCCATCTCATAATGATCCATTCTTAGCATGAGAATAGTTTCCACTGTATGCAGTTTAAACATGTGTAAAATAAATGCTAAATAGAGATATTTGAAGACTTCAACCTAAATCTTTTCTGCCACACTGTGACATTTCTCTGACTTACGCACCAGAAAAGACTAACACATGACAGTTTTTTAAGCCACAGCTCATCCCACGCCTACCTGAAAAGACTAGCTCTCCATTAACATGCACCCTGTTCTGGGAGTGACCTTTCAATTATCTTACACACAGATTTCACCAGTGATAACTTCAACTGAGCCATTAGTGAAGGTGCTTTGACAGGGCAAACCGGTTCTAAGTGAGATCTAACAAAGAGCAAACTCGTATGACCATGTTGTAGAACATCAGTGTCTTTTAACACAATTTACGTCTGTCTTCCTGGCTCCATCTTGATGAGGCACCTTTCACCACAGCTGAGACGTCTGTGAGTCCCCTGCCTCTCAACAAAAGAAGGAATTTAACACTCCTTGTGAGTCACGTTTTACTTGGCAGATCTGTTTTATGGCAGACATTAGCACTGACAAATACTGTTGTAATTAGCAGCAACTCTGCAAACTTTCTTTTTATTCTAAGTGTTTATAACTAAGAAGCTCTATTTGGACAGATTTTCTCATGGTGATGTCCAAGACCAGAGTGTATCAAGACCAGACTAGTGTGAGTTCCACGCTGCAGGACACACTTATGATAAAAAGAGAAACATGCAAACCATAAGCACTCCTCAAATCGATTTGAAAGATCCACATTCTCATAAAAACACCTGCAGAAAACTAGTCTCGCTCACCAGACTAGTTTCACAAGAAAAGAAAGGTCTGGCTGGGCCGACTCTCATTTTAAGATTGGAGAAAAAAAACACCCCAGCTGCTTGTATTTCTTTCAACCAATCACAATCGTTCTTGGCGGTGCCATAACAACAGTGCGCTTGCAAAAAATATTGCCGGGGAGAAACAGGTTTTGGTGTAACACACCCACAAAAATATCGCCTACAGGACGCGAACCTTGGCAGAAAAATGGCTACATCCCTGCAAGATCAAACACCGCAAAAGTTAGTAAAGGACGTGTTGAAAACTGCAACCGGAGGTGGTAGGGCGGGACTTCAGCGGGTGGTTCGTACTGCCCAATGAGAGGCTGATCTTTGCAGCGAACTTCCACCCACTCAGACTAGCAGAAAACAGGCGAATATTCCTCCTCATTCATGTATTTTATTGCCATACTGTATATATGTGTGTATGTTTAAGTGCACCATAGGAAATGTCTTGATAAAATAAGCACAAGGCATTGCAGAGGGGAATTTTATGAGGGGGAGTTTTCTGTTGTTTAATGCGAGTGAACAAATACAAAGCTAAAATCAACTTCACCATCTTTACTCAACACTCCTTTTTTGCACAGGCAATTTAGTGACATCCACACAACTGTGGTCTTGAATGGTCTTGAAGTAAAATCCCTCATCCTCTTTTTATAAGACTGAGAAAAGACCAAGTTTAAATGTGGTCGAGTCTGAGGCAAGACCTTTAAAAAGCGGTCTAGAGACTGTGACGCCATTTACACGTACATGGTGATTTTGATAAACGGAGACATCTTCCTTCGTTTGTGCCCTTCGTTTACACGCAAACGGAGATTTCTCCTCTGAAAATGAGTCTTTCTAAAAACTCCGGCCAGAGTGGAGATTTTGGAAAACTCCGGTTGCGCGTTTGCATGTAAAGTGAGATAAACGGAGTATATATACGCAGCCAACGTCACAGTATGCGCTGGAACTTGTGCCTGTGTCAAAAGTGCGACTTATGTTGCTATGGTGACAATGGATACAGGGAAGGCTTGAGCTTCTCGTTACACTGCCACCTACAGGTTTGGCATGCTCTTGTGTATATATACACGGGTAAGTGTAAACGAAGATCTTTTTGAAAACGGAGACGGTGAAATGTCCGTTTATGAAAATAGCCGGCAACGTGTAAACGGCCTCTAAGACTGATCTCAAGCTGGGTTGTAGCTGTATACCATGATATGAAAATTAATGGTTTTGGTACGGTGTATAATCACTTGTCTAATGCAACCAGACAGAGAATCTCACCTGCTCGCACGCATCTCCTTTCCTATTTGACGGCCTCTCTGATTTTTTTTACACATACTGTCATTAAAAAATGGTTTCAAGCTTTAAGGGGCTTTTTGCCTTTATTTGAAAGGACGGATTCGGCATGTGGGGTGGACAGAGGGAGGGTGACAAGCAGCAAAGGGCCATGAGTTGGGACCAAACCTGTGGTCGCTGAGACAAGGACACAGCCTTTCTACATGGGGTACCTGCTTTACCAGGCGAGCCAGTGGGCGGACTTCCCCTTTAAGTTTTAATTATAATAAAGCGTTTGCTCAACCAAAAAAACTTCAGTTTTCATTCCTGTAAGCACCACTGTAACTGAAAGTAATATTATGATTGTGACATGCTGTGTACCGTGAGATTTTCTGAGATGCTTATCATACCGTGAAAACCTCATATCGTTGCAACCCTAATCTTGTTGGTGGAACAGAGATATGAGTTACTGCACCTCATATTAGACACATGCAATCAATGTGAGTGAAAACGTGGCCCATTAATGACTGAACAGAGACAATTTGTGGCAGTGTTTCGCTCTGAGAGCTGGTCTCAGGATATCCAAACAGGGTCAGTCAGGCTGTAGTGGTAGAAATTCCAGGCTACTGATAAGAAGGTGAGATACACACATCAAGTGTTACTCTCACTGATACACACACACACACACCATATACTTACTACACTCTGTGCCGCGCACTGGCTCCGGCAGTCCAGTGCAGGCCCCGGGGCTCTGAGGGATGGCCACTCTCCACCGAGATCCCGTGCTGTCACACTCTGTGTACTCATAGTAGTAGTCCGTCTGCCAATTGCACACACACAAAAAAACATCTGCATAAGAGATCAGTTGCCACGCCAGCCTCGGACCCAAACAATGAGCAAATGTAGGCCAGAAGCAGGTCAGTAAACATCACACCACAAGAGGCCTCCACCCACAGCAGAGCCCTGAGTCATCTCATTCTGGGTGAGAATGCATCAGAACAGACTAAATGGCTGCATTAACAAGCAGCACTGAAATTAACTTCCATATCCAGCTGCTCCAGGCTCACAGAACATGACCGCCCGTTACACTGTGTTATCTCCCAAACCACAGCCACTCTTCTGCCCTGGATACACAACATACCATCTCCATCTCCGCGGCGATGGGAAGAGGGGGGGGGGGGTTGGTGTATGGCAGCAGGCGTTTTAGCAGCTGCTTGTCACAATTTCAGGATGAACGCTTAGACATTTGATAATAATGGTTTTAATCTGCGGCCTGGGAGCTTGATGTTCTCGCCTCCACAGAGCTTCTCTCCATCTACAGAGGAGGGTGGCCTCATTTCTGACAGTTTACATAATGTTGCTCCTTGAGCCAAACCAGACTTTGACACCGCAACACATGCAAGCTGCTGTGTGTGGAGTGATTTTCACTGGTGTCCGCAGGGTCCTGGAGATAGAGCTCAGTCACAGTGATGATAAAGAGAGGAGAGGGCCAAATGAAGCGTAATTATCTACCAGACTCAGTGGTTTTTTTACATTATTGCTGCAGTGATTTCACACACACTGAACTTATCCATTGTGAGCTGTGGTCAATCACTGATATGGCACACTTTCAATGCTCATCTCACACCATAATTCAGCATGAGAGTCTCTACTCTTGAATGCATTTCATGAGACATCATCCCAGAAAATGTAGCACCACACAGCCCTTCAGCAGTAATCTCTCAGCCAGTGTGAAAACAGAGATTGAGCCAACAATTTATAGGAATGTTGCTCCTCTATCTCGGGACTGTGTGACTGAGCTGCCAGCCTGGCCCTGAGGAGGTGTTGAGCTGAGCCAGACCACTGGGAAGGAAAGGCCAGTCCATGCAGGAAACTGATAACAGCCTCAACAGCACTCGAGTGGTGAAGTTCAACACACACTAGGCTGGTCACAGATTCATGTTGTTCTAACTTTGCACAAACAGCCATGATTAAAGATTTGTTCCCACCACCTCCTGCAAATTATGATTTTAAACAGGGTGCCATAATTCGGCCCCGGAGACGTGTCATCAATTTATAATCGTATTTGATGTGGTTATTCTGGATTACCAAGTCACTGTCAGCGCGCGCAGCCCGATGTGTGCGCTTCTTCTTTTTATTACCAGGCAGTGAGCTCCATAAACAGCGCAGGCAGAGAAACAGGATGAAGCCTTATTGATCGGCTGTGGCATCTCTCACCTCGCTACACTGCCGCTGTCCTTTGGCCCCGTCAATCAGCCGGAGCGTGCAGAGGATGAGAGCGCAATTGGCGACGAACCAAGCCGAGGACCGCATTATGGATCATCCAGGGGGAGAGAAAAAACACAGACCTCGATCCAGGATGGATGATCGTCTCATAAACCTGAGTCGGATCGAAGGTTTGCTCGGACACAAATGGACACCTGCTACTGTCGCCTCTCTTCGGCAGATTGTAACCCTCACCACCTGCGATTATCCTCAGACTGTGCGCTCCGGGGCTGCCTCATCACAGTCAAGCTGGACAGATCTGAAAAAGCACGTCCTGCTTTGTTTTTCAAAGTAAAACTTGCGACGCATGTGTGCGCAAAATATTGGCCACTGGCTTATTTTTCCATGCGTATTTGCTCGAATAATTTCGACTTACATTTTTATATATGTATCTTACTTTTCACTGCCCTCATATTCCTTTATATAAAATACATCGTCACATTATTTTGAAGGCAAAATACAACACATGAGGTATTATTCTGTCTGTGCGTGCTGGCTTGACGCAGCTGTGTGTGTGCGCCTTTAACCACCGGCTCTGACGCTCCTATGACGTAGCTCAGGCAAAAAAAATACTTTGTTATCAAGCAGCTGTGACAAAACAACAAGAAAATGATGCTCAATATATTGTACAAGCTATATGTATTTAGGTTACATGGAATATTATGAAATTAAGATGTAAAAGCAAACTCCCTCAAAACAAACTGACCCATTGAGATCAGTGTTGCAGATTTATTTAGGCTGGTGAGAACAGATATTTTTGAATTGACCAAGCTGCGTTTTGTCCTCATCTTTAAAAAACAGCTTGGGTCACAGACGCAGTGTATTGTTCTTATATCCCAGCCATTGCAGTGCACACCACTGACCGCCAGAGGGAGGCCCTGCTCTGCTACCCGTCATCATCAGGCCCCACTGCATGATGGATCACTTTGGCTGTTTGTATCTGCCTTTAATAAGTACAATGAGTTTGTATTTTCGTGCCTAAATGAAATGATTCCTTAGACATAAATGGCTCATTTGTAACTATGGAGTTCTGGCTTAGTGAGCAGAATTATCACATCTGCCAAGTCAAGGACATAAGGCTGTGAAAAAGGGGGCAAACTGTAGCTTAGAGGTCAGTGTTATGTCTAATGCTAGAGTGTAAATAAGTGGTTAAAACGAACACAGTGAGGTTCAATAGGGCTACATTAAGTAGGCTATAATACATATGGGGTGAAATAAGGCCACACAAGGATTGTGTTGTTGTAAAATACTGTGCAACTATGAATCTTCAGAATATAGGACCAGCTCTGTTAAGACATCCTTGATACAATTACACTTATTTCAACCAAGCTTCCCGCACCAATGTACTGTTTACATTAATGTGAATACAACATGGAGGATATTTGAGGCTTAGCCCAAACCTCTGGGGGATCATCCACTGGCACTAATTGTAATAAACAAGCTTTATTTTGAGGCTTTTTATGGACTCAGGCAACTTATTTACATCAAAAGTACAAAAAATTCCTAGTGTGGATAAATTAGATTTCATTGTGAACTTAAAAAATGGTTGGGGAGCCACCCAGCACCCTATCACAGGTCTAATTAGTAAGGCTGTAAGTTAAGTATCACCGGTCTAAACCGTATTCAGGGATCTAGCAGAGTTCCTGTTTACAATTGTCCATTTAAAAAAGATGTATGTATATATATATATATATATATATATATATATATATATATATATATATATATATAGCATTCCAGAAAGTTATCACTCTATATTTGCATTAAATACTTCTGGAACTGTATCCCCTCTAAGTTTCTAAATAGTTTGTGCAAACTGTATCTCTGTTTACGTTCTGAGACAAAAGAGCTCATGCATATTTCATGCTCACACCCTGGTTCAATTTGTCGAGGTGTGTTACACTCACAACACAGCGCTGCCTAAATAAGAGAGTATCTCACAGAGACGGAGAACTCTGTGTGTTCATAACAGATTTAGTTTCTTATAATGAGACAGAGAGGGGAAACACAAACTATAAATATGTTTACATCAGAGCTTATTGAAATACCTCTTCAGAGAATGGAGATTATAACTGAGGTCTGTTACCTACACAATGTTTACTCTTCAGTAAATGAATACAATAATATGGCCTGCAGACTCTGCATGTAGGTCTGCCTGCCAGAAAAATTAACTGCTTTTGTTAATGCATAAAGATGTTAATCTATCTTAACATTATCTAAAGTGATTGTTTTTGTGTCACCTAACAGCACCACAAATACTACCAGACTGACTCCTGCAACTATCAGCAGCCTTGTACATGGGGCATCTGCTCTATCCACTAAGCCACCGATCCCCCAAATTTTTTCCACTAAGAAATATTAATATAAACAACACAAGTGCAGATTTGGAGGTTCTACATCTGGATGTGGAAGTTTTTGCTTTTGATTTTACACTTGTTGTCAGTTTATTAGGAACGTTTATTTAAAAAAAACTCATACAGTCAAATACAACAGCCCTGCAATAAATCATACCTTCATAAACATTATAATGTTCAGTTTTATTTAAAACGTGTTTTCATTTAAATCTTTATGAAGACAATTTTTGTGACACCGACATGTCAGTTACAACAGCATAATAAAAAAAATAAATAAAAGAATTGAAAAAAAATAAGCGCCAACAAAACAAATACTGATTGGGTAAATACACATTTTTACAGCCTTAAAGATTAGTGTATCTACTGATTAATATTCCAGTCCAAGGTCTTCTATTTGAGTTTTGTAGAGTCAATTTCCCCAATTTTCTTTCTAGTTGTGCCTCTTGTAGTCTCAGTGTGTGTTTCACTTTCTCAATTAAAAATATTTCTTCCACAGTTGTTTCTTTAGTGATAGCTTTCTTGCTTGCTACTAGCAACATTTTGATTAAATGTCTATCACTACCAATAACACTCTCTTCAGAAAATTTACATAGATAAAGCACCAAACAGCTGTTAGGATCCTTGTAGTCTAGTATGTATTTGAAACTGTTTTAAAATAGATTTTAGTTCAAATTTGTGGTGAGTTTTTGGAGCTTGCAGTTCGTGGCACTGTTGGATTATATTGTATTAAACTGGGAGGAGTATATCAGCTCTTTTTAAAGAGAAAAATCACAGTCTATACCATCAGCCTGCTAACATGCTGCATTAAAGTGTGTCATCACAACCGCTGTCCACGGTGCTGATCCTGAGATGACCAGAAGCTATTCACCTGACTTCCCTTTGTTGATACGCCAGCAGGTAGGATTATTTAAAAGTTGTCGGATGCCAGTTTAACTGACCAGACAGAATTTGCCCTTTCAGATACAAATTTTGCATTTTAAATATATTCTAATGCAATAAACATTACATTGTGTTTTCCTTATTATTGTAGAACATGTTGTTGGCTGTGGATGTTTGTTTGCTGATGTTGTTTGGTTTTTGTGGTGGTTTGCAGCATCTTTATATTGCATTGATCAGAAGTAGTGCTCCTAATTTCATTTTATACTATGTAATGACCCTATAACCCTATAAAGGTCTGCACTGAAACAGCGTCTGCTCCACTGTACAACCAATAAGATGCTCTGTATACTTGTCGCAACGTATGCTTGATACTGTGCTCTGAAAGATACACATTCACAGTACCTGGCTGGATAAACTACTGATGCAAGCCTGCTTTATGTGATTGTATGAATATTTAAGCAGCCGGCACCCAAGGGCAGCTGGGTTTCTCCCATCTCACCCATTCTGTGTGAAGGTCGGCCTCAGTGTCTCTCCTCCTTTCTCTTTCTCATCGGAGGCCTATCGCTTACGGTGTTTGCCTGTAACTTGAACGCTCATATTCAACCATCTGTAACAATCCGATAACCTTTACACCCTCAGCCGCTGCTCTGTGATCAGATGAGTTCATTAATTAATAGTAGAGAAGTGTAGGGCAAGTGTATTAGTAACTGACCCAGAATCAGATGGTAACCAGAGTCGCTGTGGCCCAACCCCTGCCTCTAAAGTCACAACAGACTAGGGACTACCTGGTCATGTAATGAGACACCCTGAACTCACACACACACATGAAAACCCTGAGACCCTCACACACACATGGGTTGTCAGAGAGGCAGAGAAGGAGAGCAGCCCTCGCCTGAAAAGAGTGGTCAAAGCCACTTTGAAGCAGCCTGGCTGGGAATCTATTTCCTGTGAGAGAAAGAGAGAATGATGTGGTGACAGATCGGCCTACTGACCGAGAGATGGCCGACACAGTCTGGACTTTTAAGGTCAGGTCTGGGATAAACTCATGATCCAGTGATGCAGCTGCTGTTGGACAAGGGGACAACTCATACTGCTGTGACGCAAGAAGACATGACACAGTGGAGGACAGCTATTTAGGATATTCATTGGCATGGATTAGACTGAATGTCTACCCTGGATAAAAATGTTTTTATTCCATACGTCACTTCACAAGTGTGGAAACAGTTGGCTTGTTGGTATGTAGTGTATTTGCCTTAATCCCACTTAAAGGAAATGATGTATATCTGCTGGTTATTGCTCTTACACTGCCCAAGTGTTTGATGATATACAAGAAGCTTCTCCAGACTGCCTCCCTAATATTGCCCCCCACACCAGAAAACCCCAGATCCACCTGATGTCAGTGCGATTACGTTTCATTTTACTGTTTCTTTCGGTCATTTCTGAATTCCCCAGCATGCACGGACTACCTTGCTCCTCTCTGGGCCACTGTTTTGGTAATCCATCTGATGTTAACACTGATCCAATACCTGCTCAGGAGCCAAGCAACTCCAGGCAAAGCAGAAATAGCCACAGACTTCCAGCATCAGACCCAATTGTATCCCAACCAGAAGCCTTACCATGCAGCCCACAGGAGCAGCAGCACAAACCGTCCCAGAGGACGGTCAGCTGTATCTCTGAACACTCCACCAGAACCATGAAAGTAAACGGTACCAACTCAAACTCCATCCGCCGCCTGCAGGACACAGATGACGAACCATGCTTTGAGTCACCTCCGGCCTGCCGTAGCCTCTCCCAGAGCTCAGAGGATGATGAGCTAGAGGTGGAGTTTAGTCCTGAGCTGGAGCTGAATTACCCTCAAATTCCTAGACCCTCCATTATAATCAGACAACCTAAGGTATGGTAAGAAGGCTGTGGTCAGTACGTCCAATTTTATACTGACTTATCACATAATAATCAATACAGTAATTTAGTATGACAGCAATCACTTCAACAGGAAGCAAATTAATTATAGAGTAAAACCCACTTGTCCACTGTAGTTAATTGTCGATGTGCTGCAATACATTATATCACCACAAGAGGGATGTAGAAGCCAAATGAAGTTATTTATAATCTGAGTGTGGGGTTTAAGTAGATGCTGATCTCCCTCTGTGGGGATTTAATTCATTCACATCTCACCAGGATACTACAAAATCTTCTTATCAATGGGATGCAAAGCTCTGACACACACATGGACACTCACTCACCAACTCTGCGGTCAGGGTGATCAGTGACTGCAGATTGGATGTCAGTGAAATGTGTCCTGAGCTCCTGTTCAACATGATCTCTGTCTCCTGATTTCACACATGTGTGCCTCTGTCTGGGTGTGTGTGGTTGTATGCCTATATGTGTGAGCTATTGAGCTTGACAATATTTTTGCACAAGATTCTTCTTCTTATTCCGGAAAGAGGATGACACAGTATGTGAGCCGTGGCTCTGATCAATAATGCTGATCAGCAGTGGAAACTGCATGAGAATGAGAAGGAGGATGGGGTGGGATTAAGGAGGAATCCTGGAATTTACACTGGTGGTTACTTCATCCAGTGGGAGACATCTCATCAGCAGATGTCAAGACATCTGTTGGCTTGATCGTTTAAGGCCAGAGGATTGTCACTTTTGATACGGTCTAAGTTAAGACATGTGCCGGCCGTGAAAGTATTAAACACATTGTGGCAGTCGGATACAAGCTCGATATGAGAGTTCCTTGAAACACTGAACCAACTGTAACCATTACTCAACAATTCATGTAAAGGCACCCTTTAACTACCTTGGACCAGCCTCCCAATAAAACTGCAGCAATGTCGCTCGCTGGCCAACAGCACAATACATGTTTGAATTGGACACCTCTGGGGGTTGTAAGACTGAGAATGTACACAACTGCACCCTCCCCCAACCTAGCTATAATTGTGCTGCATCAGAATGAGTTGCAAAACAGTGTTTTTAAGCACACAGTATGTCCGTCACCTTCTGCAGAAACAGGAAAGCAGTTTCGCAACGTTTACTTTAGCAAAGCAAATATCAATCATGTTTAACACCCAGGGTTGCTTCCTCATTGAACTGTAATCTGGATAGCCGGATGAAAAAATTGATCCAGTGGAGCACAGGCATGATCTGAGTATGTGCACTGACCTTTGTAGGGCTCCACCACCTCACAAATTACAGGCAGAAAGCCTTAGCAACTCCTGCCCTCGAGACGCTAATTAATGCCCCCTCTGTTAAAGAGCTCAAGGGACTGAATGTGAACATACTGGCTCTTAATGACAGGCATATTGTGCAGAGACCAAATAGTATGTCCAGAAAGAGATATGAGTAGGAGTGCGTGAGCATGACTAACAGACGGTGACTTTGGGGTTAGTATGTGCCAGTCCAGTTTCCACAGTGTGCTATTCCTCTGACTTAATCATTAGAGTCTTTGTTAAGATATCTAGCGCAGCAACAGATGTAGCTTTGATCTCCTGGCCCCTGAGGCTTTATCTTAGTGTGTGCATGTCTGTGCGTGTGTGTGTGTGTGTGTGTGTTCATATCAGTGTGTGACAATACCGTTGTTGCATTTATCTCTGACCTCTCCCTCAAAGCCGGACATGTTTATGGGACACTTCCAACACCCAGAGCCAAACTACAGTCATATCTGAGCATTCACAGTACACACAAACACAAAGAGAGAATGATTATATGGTTCATAAAAGAATGTTCATCTATAAACAATTGTTCGTCAGCATAGTTCTTTTTCACACGTACACACACGTGCAGAGCCACACACAGACGTAAAAGATTACTGTTATTATGCAAATAGGGTGGGTGGTTTGAACAGAACGAGCACAGAACATGAACATTCCCGGATAGAACAATCACTGTCTATCCCAACACGGGCTTCAAACCGGATCTGACTGTAATTTCATGTTATGTTGCATGCAGACATTTGGCAGCAGATACAAAGAGTGATAAGCCCTGAACTCCACTCCTTCTATTGTTAGTGTCCTTGGCCATCTATGGCAACAATAAGGCACCATTTGCCTGATGAAATACCTGTTCATTTTTCTTTTCCTTTTTTCTTTTTCTTTTTCCCTTTTCCTCTCTGTAAAGAGAGTGAACACTGAACAGTGACCCTGTTATCAATGAGAGAAAATTTTGATTACATGCATGCAGAGGTGTTGTACTGGGGGGATAAGTGGGACTGATAACCCAGGGCCCAATGGGAAGGAGGCCCTCAAAATATCTGGAATTAAAGTTTTGTTTTGTTTGCAAGTTTTTATTTCTGAACAATTTGTGAGATGACTAAATTAAAATTGGCTGAATAAACTGGATAAAAACTGAACTTTGAAAATAAAAATGGTGGAAGCTCTCAGAGGCCCCTCTTAGCCCTTAAAGGCGCAAAATGGTTTGCTCCACCCCTGCCCTAGGGTTACTCTCTAATAGCAGCTAGAGCCAAGAGAGTGACTGCTTATGCTGCTGGAGCACCGACTTGCACTGTCATGTCTTTCCCCAAGAAAGGGAAATCAGGTTTCCATAAAGGAAAAGACAGAAAGAGAAGGGAAATAAAATAAATCAGAAGGTGCATGAGAGTGACATGGATCAAGAGAGGAAGGGCAGAGGCCCCACAGAGACTTCTTATGCACAGAGCCTAGAATTTGGTTCTACACCCCTGCATGAATGTATCATTTTCTTTAGGTTGGCAATCCAAATCCAGCATCAGAATGGCGGACCCCGCCACTACCAATAAAAACTACTACATAGAGATAACTATAGATAGATAGATAGATAGATAGATAGATAGATAGATAGATAGTAAACATACATGTGATACATATGTGTGATCATACATGTGATCAAAGTATGTCAAAGTTGCAAAATATTAATAAAAAAAAGTCACACATAGCCATATGAAGCACAAACAGTTGCATCAAGACATGTATGCAAAAAAAAAAACATTCAGTATAGTGAGCTACAGAATTATGACCAACCTGATTCCTGAATGTAGATGATTTTCATTAAATAGTTAAAGTGGCTATAATCAACAAATTTACAACAACCATGTATCAAATGACAATATGAAAACAAGGGGGTTCATTTGTGGCGATTAAGTGGCAATCTCTGGGGCTGAAAAAGTGCCTAACACTGCAGTTCCTCTAATGACCACTTGAGGCTGGCTCTAAGGCTGAGTCAATTCCTCCAAACCCCATGTGTAAAGAGCCCAACTTTACAGCAAAAATGAACATGTTTACAGCCTGATACATAGCTAATTTTCCCATTCATGACAACCGTACAGGGTGAATTTTTGTCTAACTCCCCCTTTTAAAAAATTAAAATACTTTCTGTTGACATTAGGCATTGCCATGATGTGTGACATCACGTCTGAGGAATGTTGTTTAAAATGAGTCATTGTGCTGAGATCCTTGGCCTTATCTGTTTATTACCCATAATTACACCGTGCATATTTCAGCCTTCTACAGGCATGTGCTTATTGATGTGTGACTGGTCATGCTCATTAGATTGATGTGTTTGTTATTCAGTGATGGCCTTACTGTGACTGACAGTATCCCTTTGTGTTCCCTTCCCTCCCACATCCCCGTCAGGAATCAGAATTCCAGGAAACTGTGTCTGACAGGTCGGATGGTAGGGAGACAGAGGATGGAGGGTTATCAGGTACGGAAAACAACACAAGTTTCCTTCTCTTTTCTCTCTCTGCTCCCCTCTCCACCTCCTGTTCTTGCACGCTGGAGTTGTTGGGCACAGATTTGATCATGGAAAAAAGTTCTGGCTGGAGCTGTCCTCCGCTGATGGAAAAAACAACTTCGATTTTTATGTGGAGAGGAACATATTTGTGAAAAGAATTAGTCTGCGTGTGAGGAAATGATCGGGTTCACACAGTTGTGCCCCCAGTGTGTCAACGTGTCTTTGTAAAAGAATTTTTGTTCCATTGCTTGTCCATTCATGAGTGATCGGGGAGACTTCTCTTTGTCTGTCCGTAATAAACAGAGATCCAGAGGAAAGGACAGACATTCTGTGTGTATGACTTTGTGTGTACGTGTGCAGTGTGTGTTTGCAGTGTGTGTTCGCTCACCTTGCCAGGATGTCTGGGAGGAGCTGAGTGCTGGCGGTTACCGTGGCAATGAGTCTTGGGGCAAAGCACAGGGAGGGGTTCAGGGCTACAAATGGGTAAAGCGATGGAGTTGAGTGGATGATTAATAATGTGATTGAGTGTGTACATTGTGTGTCTGCTACATGCTTGGCTCAAGTGTGGATTTGAGTGTGGTAGTGTGCGTCAGTGGACCTACAAAGCCCTGGCATGCACAGGCCAAGGCTGCCCCATCTGCAGTCAATCTCTCTGTCTTTTGTTATTTAACCCCATCTGATAACATTGCAAAGAACGGATTTTGGGGATTGGGGGTTGGGAGATGAAAACATCTCACAAAATAACTCAGTCCAGTGCAAAAAAACTACAGACTCAAAATGACAATGTGAGTGAATCTCATGCAGCAAAAGTATTATTTTTAAAGTTTTACTAATATATATATATATATTTATATACAATGAACAAAAATTTAAAAGCAACACTTTTGTTTTTGCTCCTATTTTCCACAGGTTTAAGTTAAAGACGTAAGATTTTTTTCTGCACTATCAGACACTGGTCGCAAATCTGTTTAAAGCCATGTTAGTGAGCACTTCACCTTTTCCAAAATAATCCAACCACCTGACAGGTGTGTCGTACCAAGATGCTGATTAAACAGCATGATTACTACACATTTGTGCTTAGGGATGGTCACAATAAATAAATCTATTGAGTGCATTAAAAAAAGTCTCAGATCCTAAAGTTAAACCTGTGGAAAAAAGGGGAGCAAAAACAAAATTCAAATAAACACAAGAAGTTTGTGCTTTAGAAAAGGATCAGCACTCAGTGAATAACCTCCTAAGCCCTATGATAAGCTATTATGGCAAGGCTTAACTATACAGACCAGTGAGCAGTGATAACTAACATGTCTTTGGGGTCATCGAGTGGGAATCTCCTTTCACCAGTGTTTCGTCTAGTTGGTCCCACGACACCTCCAGGAGGCTAGACAGTGGTCTCTGGCGTCCCAGAGACACTCCCCTAATGTCAGGTCTCACTGCTCCCCACACCAACCCAATAACCTCCTTTACCTTACTTACACATGGCTTTCTCAGCCCAGACAGCACTGCCACCTTCAACCAAACCCAGCTGCATTTAAATTTTTGTTTGGTGTACCGTAAAACTTCAAACACATGCCCAGTCCCTGTTATCAGTCCAGTGTAGCTACACATTTTGACAAATAAAGGCCTGTCTCAATTGAACACTGGTCTGGTTGCCATGCAGTTCATTTTTATAGAAGTTCTTGGATGCATGAAACAACTTATTGACAACCCACTTGAGCAAATGTTGGTTAGCTGCTTTGATCGCGCATATAAATATAACAATGAGCACCGAAGAAGACCGTAATTCATTCAGATTTACCGACACGGTAAACAAGAGACTTCTGAAGCTGTCACAAAGTCCAAATATGTGTCCGTGCCTCGATTAGCTGCTAAGTTGTTCATATTCTTTCAGTCCGTAAGGGTCCACTGATCAAAAGAATCAAAGGTGTTTTTCAAATAAATGAATCCAAGTGAGTATTGTTTCAGCGGGATAAAGTGGTATTGTGTTTGCCAGAGAAAGAGTGTTGAAACTCTCTTTCTCTGCTGTCTGTCGGAGTTATATCAAATGAATGATTCATATTTAATGTTATTTGAAGCCTATTTTTTATGCAAGTAATATTCATACTGGTTTAAATAAACAATTTGATTGTATTTTCCATCTTTGCTGAGCAACAGTTTGTGTGAAAGGAATTAAAGGCGTGTTCCAAATAGAGGCCTGTTGAAATCAGTAATTAAAGCAAATAATGGCCTAGGCTATTAACTGAAGTTTTACGATACATATAGACTATATACCCAATTCTTTTTATGAGGTAGGCCTGTATATCCCATGTATTTAAGGTTATGAAAGGTGGCCCCTTTCTCCTGTATGTAGGGTGGAACAACAGGCAAAATAATGCTTTACTAACCCAGAACAGTGTTTTAGGTGCTTTTAAAGGATTAACATCTTTAACTGTGCCTCTGTGCCACAAGCACACACTAAAAACAAGAGAACATCTGCTACATGAGATTTTCTGAGAGTTGTTCTATCCGCACAAAGAGCACAGTAAGCCTGACAACCGGGGTCTCTTTACTCCAGCGAGAGATATTTAAACAATACAAGCGCACTTTTGTCCCCCCCTGCACCGAGGATAAAATGGGAGATTATGATGCACCGGGGGGTAATGTAAGTACAGAACCTCCTCTGTCTGTCTCTCTCTCTCTCTCTCTCTTTCTCTCTCTCTCTCTGACACACGCACACACGCACGCAATTGTCACACTGACCTTGATTTCCTGCGGTCGTAGTGTGTGTGCGTGTTGTTGGAAGGGCCTTCCTGCTCTCTGTGTTGGAGATCCTGCTTATTCAGCTTATTCACACAAACAGACAGACAGACTGACAGACAGGTGGACGGACGGACAGACAGGGGGATACATAGTTGTCCTGTGTCTCCTCACCTCACCCACTTTCTTTCACTCATGCGTGTCTTTGTTTCTGCATAGTTTATGATTAACTTGTATGAATGGCATACAAAGCCACACGTAGCCTGTTAGTTAATGGCAGAGCTGTGAGGGAGTACTTGAGCTTGTTTGTACTGCATGTGTGCACATACAAGAATAAAAAGCTTTTGTGCCTGTATTTAGAAACTGTGCAATGAATTCCTTACTTGTGTATCCATGAGAAAAATAAGTGTTCCTAATAGTCTGACCATATGTGTGTGGTGTATCAATTCTTAACTGTCCAGCAGAGATATATTTCCCAGACACATATAACCGTGTCTGTGGTCTGAGTGATAAAATAGACATGCTAAGTACTGGGCACTTTTGTCCAACTCTTGTGGATATTTCCCCCTCACTGTACTGTAACACAGCCATCTGCTCTCATTCCTGTTGGCAGTCATTAGGCTAAGTAGAATGGCTCTGTACAGTAAAGCTCAATAAATCTGGGTGGCTTGACCAGTAATAACAGTCTCTGCGACAACATCCGAGGACTGCAGTTATGATCTTTTTGCATGTGCTCAGATGCATATCATTCAAACACAGACAAGCATGACATGCAAACACGGCCACACGCAGGCATGCAAATGCCAGAAATGGCACGCAGTCTGTCACTTTGTGATCTGCTACGCTCGGGCGAATAGTTTTTCATTTGAATAGAGGGAATTTGTTGTCAGATTTGCGTTACATGGCTGGTAGAAATGTGTGGTAACAGACAGACAAAGGGGAGCGAAGTCGTGATGAATAATAACTGCAAATAAAACAAGTGACAAAAACCTGGCTAATGCCTTCTTTGATTAAGTAAACAACAATGGCCCGCACAGAGGCAGCCCTTGAGCGGTGTTAATGTTTAATGAAAATGAGATTTATTTGTCACAGAAATTATTGCTGTCATGTCAGCCTCTGCTGTATATTTATATCAAGGGAAATGGGTTTGTATTAAAAAAGAGACATCAACGCAGAGAAGAAAACAATGAATGACTCAGAATATCAATAACAGAGAGAATAAAAAAGCGTGACAGTGCATCGGCTGATAAAAAGAGAGACAGAGAGTGCGGGTAATTAAGCTATGGGAACAAGAGATTATTTCACAAGTGTGCTGAGAGGCTGACGCAGCACTGACCTCACAAACCTCATCCAGCCTGGCATCATGGTCCATGTGTTGTGTGTGTCTGTGCATCTGTGCAGAAAAGGACACTGTGGTGTGAGTCATCCAGCAGTGATTGAATTAGCTGAACTTTGGCTGAACACTTACAGAGGAAAAAAAGGGGACAGGCAGGAAAAGCAGAATGCATTACATTACCTCAAGAACTGGTGAACACATCTCAGAGACAGACAGGCTGACAGCGGGAGTGTCACTAAGATCTTATTAAAAAATCAGCCAGCATTATTAAAGCTACACAAACAGCCTGCACACGCCCTCTTTGTAATGTGCACTTACAGTCGCGTACAGTGACCTAATTGGCCATTTCTTCCAAAACACATGTCATAGATGTGGAATATTACTTCAGCACAGAGTTTTATCTTGTGGTTTCTCCACCAGTGCACTGAGGTTATATTCCCTGACTGCTGCTGGGTCAGACATGAGGGAGAGAACAGAGTGGAAAGAATGCATTAAGTCTGTTCGGGACGAGTCAGGAAGAGAGGAAAATGGTGGCTTGGTGTTAGAAAACAAAAAAGAAGGACTGGTTATTTCAACAAGTATCTCACATTTAACCGAAGGGCTCTTGAACATACACTGCTTCAGCATATGGTGGGTGTCCTGCCAGCGTAAACCCCCAGTCATTCAGAAGTAGGTCACACACGAGGGTGGCGTTTATGTACACTACAATTACATGCAATTATTTACCATCTTCTCTTTTCCTGTGCTGGTGTGATGCTAAGTGTGGCTTTACATTCTTCACAACAGCAATGGATAAATGACTGCTTTCCTGTGCATTTTCAAATCTGATTACGTATAATTTTGTGTCAGTTTACTTCCTCATTCAGCAACAAACATGCACAGAAATTGCGCCACTAAGCTCTTCAGTTCCTTTGATGAGTATACATCCTCATCTCATACATACTGTTACAAAAAATGTCTCAAACCTTTGACAAAAGAGATTCACTATCAGTTTTAAGGCCTGCCCACGCTTACAGGAAGGCCCCACTGTCACCATGGTTTTCAGATAACTGCTGTATCCTGTTTAAAGTGGAGGCCCTTCGAGACCTGACAAAGAAAAAACAAGGGGCCTCTCATGCAAACCTACACACACACACACATGCACACACAAGAACTGTGGGAAACCCTGGGATGATAAGAGAAACATCTGTCCCAGAAATTAGACAGTGTGAGATAGAGGTGGGGGCAGTGAAGCTGTCCACATCCAGGCAGTGACCCTGAGCGAGGAAACCCCCCCCCCCCCATTTACTCTTCACACCAGAAGAGGCAACAGCAAAACCTCCAGGGTCCCAATCTGTCCACTTCACCCAATCAGCCTTTATTTATGGTCATAGGATTTATTCAGGACTATGGACTGTGTCCAGGTCAGTCAAGGGACATACTGACGTTTTGAGCCTCCATCACATTGTGTACATGCATAACAAACATGGTATTCAGGATAAAGAACACAGTGGTTGTCAGTGGAATTTTGTGTCTCTTCTGGAGCAGTAAAAAGGGTTTTTTTAAACCACTATTTGGGCGTTGCCCTGCAGTGTAACCGTCCTGCTGAATCTCTTCATCTCAGTTGTGGTTTATAGGAAGAAGAAGTATGAAACTTCAGCGGAAACCACTGACAGATGCAATATCTCCACTCACCACTGGAGAAGTTTCTTTACCTCAACAGGCACGTTGCCATAGCAATGAGGAAGTACTTTCTTCCTATAGTGGTATAGAGGTTTTAAATAGTACGTAACAGTTTAAATAGCAGTGAAAGCTTTTTTTATTTCAGTTGGACAGACAGTCTAAAAAATGCCTATCATAAATAGATGGTGCCTGTCATATTATTTCGGGTTAAGGTTAAGTTTTAAGTTTAGAGAATAGTTCCATCCATCCATTTTCACCTGCTTGTCCAGGGCAGCAGGCCAAGCAAAACACACCAGGCGTCCCTCTCCCCAGCAACACTTTCCAGCTCCTCCTGGGGGACCCCAAGGTGTTCCCAGGCCAGAGAGATATGTATTCCCTCCAGTGTTCTGGGTCTGCCCCTGGACCTCCTACTGGTTGGACATGCACCTCCACAACACCTCCAATGGGAAGCACCCAGGAGGCATCCTGATCAGATGCCCGAACCACTTCAGCTCACCCCTTTTGACGTGAAAGAGCAGCAGCTCTACTCCGAGCTCCCTCCAGATGTCCGAGCTCCTTACCCTATCTTTAAGGCTGAGCCCAGCCACCCCACAGAGGAAACTCATTTTGGCTGCTTGTATCCGCAATCTCATTCGTACAGTCACTAACCAGAGCTCATGGCCATAGGTGAGGGTTGGGACGTATATGGTTAAAAGTATGATTAAAAAATAGGACACGCACATCCCCGAAGCCCACTGGGTTGGGTGTGCTGGATCACAAAGTATCAAAAGCGTGAAAAAAGAAAAAAGCGATCACCGAGCATCACAGAGCAACATGCTAAGAGCATCATGTTTCGAAACATCACGCAAAATAAAAAATTGCATACGGGAGCTCTTTTGGTGTGCGGATCGCTTTTTTCTTTTTTCACGCTTGGGACGTATATGGACCAGTAAAGGATAAGTATAACAATTCGCCTTTTTACAGAGAGT
Organism: Epinephelus fuscoguttatus; assembly: GCF_011397635.1. Lineage (NCBI taxonomy): Eukaryota > Metazoa > Chordata > Actinopteri > Perciformes > Serranidae > Epinephelus > Epinephelus fuscoguttatus. The sequence goes on from NC_064755.1 coordinate 23,306,803, forward strand.
TATATGCAATCAAGAGTAACTCCCTGAATTCTCAGGTCCCAGCCAAGAAATCACGTTTGATCAGCAGGTAAACAGTCTTTGTGGAAAGGCGGAACGCGTTGCCCGATATGCAGTCTCAGAACAGATCGGCTATTGTCCCCTGATGAGTTAGATTTGTATTAGCTTTGTTTTAAATTTATCTGCATTCATATGCAAATATCTGTTTATAGAGACTAGCCAAAATGACGAGTGCGCAGAAGAGGATGTCTTGGCCAGGATATCTGCTGGCTACACCAGATCAGCCCAAAATATTGCTTTATCATTGTCAGCCGATAGCCAATGGGTTCCAAGGATGAAGAGAGCCAGGCTAGGCATTTCCCTGTGTCAGTCTTTATGCTAAGCTAACCAGTTGCTGATGCTAGCTACATTTTTAGCATTCAAACCTGTGAGTAGTATATATTCTTTTCGTCTTTCAGCAAGAAAACAAAAAGGAATATTTCCCAAAATGTCTAACTATTCCTTTAATCAATACAAATACGTGTGAAATGGCATGTTGATGATGGCCCGTACAGCTAGTGATAGTTGTTGCTCTTTTGTGCTCTCACACAGCTTTTTCTCTCCTACACTTAACCATATGCACACACACTCACACACGCTACATACACATCTGTTTCCTGCATGGTGGGAGCTCTGTGTTTGGTGGTCTCCGGAGGGAGTGTCCTCTCCGTCAGAGGCGACCCTCTCATGACTCATCCTATTGTTCAGCTCAACACCCTTAGTCACCCCTCTCTTAAATTATGAGAAGGTCCTTAGGAATGTTTTACTTCTCTGACGCCCCCTCCTCCCTCGTGTTTAGATTTCAAACCCAACCCTTGGGTCATTTTCTGTTCTTTTTGTCATTTCCAGTAACTCTGCTCCGGTGAGTGTACAGCAATTTAGATCTTTACACAACAGAGAGTGAACCCAGTGAAAAATAGTCAACAAGGATGTACGCCCCCTGAAATAAGCAGGACAGCACCAACAACATGAAACTAGGGGTTTCAGTGAGCGGATTTAACAGAAGGGTGGTGGATAAGCAGATCCACTGGCCCTTCATCAGTAAGCAGATTACTCTTCATCACAAAGAATGCTTGGGATAGTCTGTGACAACAACAGACAGCAGACTGATCTGCTGTAATCAAAGTGAGGAATGATCAAATGATCCCCCTGGGGGGTGCTGCAAACTTCAGCACCTTTAAGTTCTTAAAGGGGAATTACACCAATTTTATTATTATTATTATTAAATCCAAACACTAGAGTGCTAAAACTTGAATTTGTGAAGTCATAGTATCAAGTCCAGAGCTGCTCCATAGACAATGAATGGGGAAAGACAATTTTCTGTGTCAGAACTGAGAACGTTACGACAGAATAAAGTTCATTTGGATTCAAATAAAGAAAACAAACACTGTGGGTCCACAAAATCAGGTTCCTGATCATTTCCTGCCTTGAGAGAGAGTTGCTCGTGTTTACAAATGTTGATTGAACTCTCCTGGGCCATGGAAATAAAACAGTGGAATTCTTTATTCAGGTGGTGTTCCCCTATATAAAATATGATTGCTTGCAGACTTGACTTGCTGTTTGGTGCTGGATGTACAGTGTGTTTATCGTAGCTTGTTGACAACAGCTGCAGTTGGAAATGCAGGTCTTGAGAGCACTGAGAGTGAACCTACAACCTGTTGGCCACAAAACCAAGAGCTGAAAGGTGCTAAAACGCTCTGTAGAGCAGCTGGGTGAAAGCTATCTGTGGGTTTGCCACTAAGAGAGAGCTCATTCACATTACACTTACTATACATTCGCATATTTACATTATTATTTAAGTCCAAGTAAAGAAAAAATAAATATGTGAATATATGAGTTTGTCATACCACAAAATATCTGTCCACCCAGCCAAATTTGAATGATTTAAAAATTCGGCAAGTATATAAAATTAGGTTTCATAATCGTGAAACAAAAAGCAGTATTCTCTGCTCTGAGATGCTAGAGAAATGTCTACTAAAGGTGTTGAACCGAAGAATGAGCCGCTGCAAAGCAAAAGACTCTTGTTATCCGCTAACCATGTAGCACACACACACACACACACACACACACACACACACACACACCTCGAGCTGAAGAACAAAACTCCATGTAGCTACAGACTCTTGTTCAGCAGCTAACAGCTAACGTTAACACAAAGTGCATACTCACAACTCGCTGCTCACACACAGGGGGTGATCAAGATACCACTGATAATATGTGCTTGCATGTTGATATTCATAACTATGTTTTCATGTGTGTATTGACCTGAAATTAAAAATCACTGTGTTTTCGTCACCACAGCATGTTATGAATGAGCTACATACAGAGCAGAGGCCTGTACTATGAGGCAGGATTTTTAGTTAGCGAGGTAACTTAAGGGTTTACTTTGGGTTTTCAGTACTACAAAGCTGGTTTTCTTTTCACTGGGATAAATCACTGTGGTAACTTATGCTGAACAGTTAACCTGCACTCAGTTTAAGCCTCGGCCAATGGTGTATTTTTGGTAGTGTTTACAATACTTCTGCCTTTTTGGTGACATGATTGCAGAGGATGGTTTACATCCCGTGTCTTTGACATTTTGCTGTCTCTCAGCCGCAGACACTTTCAGTACCGTTTTTATCTCATATCATGAGAAGCTGCCTCCTTCATTCATGGTTTTGATGATGTCGCTCGTAACTACCACCCCCGCCTCTTTCACATGAAGGCATTTGTGGCTGGATAGGAAAACCCAGAGTTGACTTGATTAGTCGATAACCAGCTTTGTAGTACCGGTTAATCAGACGGCCTATGTTGGGGTTAGTCAAACCAGAGAATGACAAGATATAGTGGGTACATTAACTGGCTTCGTAGTCAAGGTCTCAGGTCCCTTCCACAGAGGCCACCATGTTTTTCTACAGTAGCCCAGAATGGACAAATCAAACACTGACTCTAGATAGGGTGATTTGTGTTTTCCCATTTTCACTTTGGCCACGGTAGTTCTACAAGCTAGGCACACAGGAGAAGTTTCAGTTCTGCAACCCACAGGGGAGCCCTTTCGTGTGGAGTTGGAATGTTCTCCCTGTATCAGAGAGGGTTTTCTCCAGGTACTCCGGCTTCTTCCCACAGTCCAAAGACATGCAGGCTAGGCTAGGTTAACTGGTGACTCTACTTGCCCGTAGGTGTGAATGTGAGTGTAGATGGTTGCCCTGTGATAGGCTGGCGACCTGTCCAGGGTGTGCCCCGCCTCTCGCCCAGTGTCAGCTGGGATAGACTCCAGCCCCTATGACCCCCAATAGGATAAGCGGTTGTGGAAAATGAATGAATCAATGAATGAATAAATATTAAAAATAATGTGATTGAATATAATTCAGTTAAGTCGGCACGGTGGTGTTGTGGTTAGCACTGTTGCCTCACAGCAAGTTCCTAGTCCGATTCCAGGAGGGAACCCCATCTGTGTCTGTCTTCTCCCCATGTCAGCGTGGGGTGCTCCAGCTTCCTCCCACAGTCCAAAGACATGCAGGTTAATTGGTGACTCTAAATTGACCGTAGGTGTGAATGTGAGTGTGAATGGTTGTCTGTCTCTATGTGTCAGCCCTGTGATAGTCTGGTGACCTGTCCAGGGTGTACCCTGCCTCTTGCCCATTGTCAGCTGGGATAGGCTCCGGCCCCCCCCGCAACCCCCAACAGGATAAGCAGTTACGAAAATGGATGGATGGATAATTCAGTTACATATTAAACCACATGTCAAAGAAATCATACTAAAGAGGTTAAAACTTGTGGTTAAAGACGAACTTTGTCCCTCCAACGTGCTTGTGGCCTCTGTCAGGGTCAGAAAGAAACAATAAAAAATATATACCTAAAATATAAAGTACAGTTGCCCCACTTATATATTTTGAATACAACAGACAAAAAGACAAAAGTGTTTTTAAAGAAAAAAGTCACTTAGTTAATAGAGCCTTTCACACTCTCCAGTCAGGCCCATATGGATACTTATGACAAACAACGTGTGCGCGTGTTTGTGGGTGCGCGCGCCCCTCCATCCACGCCCCGCCGTGCTCTCGAGGAGTCCCCACACATCCACTTCAGTGAGCAGATGAAGACAGAGGAGGAGGAGGAGAAGGAGGAGGAGCCCCTGCGTGACGTCACTCCATCCCTCCCACCCAGCTTAAATTTACATTTTCTATGGGTCCTGACTGAGTGAACGTGTGTGTGTGTGTGCGCTACAGCAGCTATTGGAGCAGTTTACAAAAGGCAGAGTCTCGCGGACACACCTCGAGCTCCTTTTTAAGAAGTGGTCCGAGGACGCACCGATGTGGCCTGAACCACTTTGTCAGCTGAAATATTAACTCGAGTTGGGAGAAGTCACGTCGGGGTCGACTTTGAGGTAGGTGTGCATGTGTGTGTCTGGTTTCTGTGTGTTTTTTTTTTTTTTTTCCATCACGAGCGCACTAACAAAAGCGGCACGTTTCAACTGCCCTGTCTGCCCCCGTCGGCACAAGCAGCAGGTTTTAGGTGTTTTTAAAAGAAGACTAGAAAGTATGGAAGTAAAGAAAAGACCCGAGGAGAGGGGGAATGAGGTTGCAAAATACAAACTCTTGCTTCATTGTCTCCTTTTGTTGCGGCGCATGACCGTAGCCGACGGGACAGTGGAGAACAAACACGTTGAGGTGGTTGTACAGCATGTACAGACTACAGTTCACGTTTACTTTGGAGCACAGTGATACTATTCACGGCAGCTGAGACTTTGAACCCTGGGAGAAGAATAGAAGAAGAAAAATAAATCAGTGCTTGTTGTTTCTAGGGTGTCTGAGGTGTTCAGGGGAGATGTTATAGGTGCTTATGCTCACGTGATACTCAGGTTGACACAAATCTTCTGAAAATATAAAATCACTCGTTTTTGAGCGCTATAAGTCAAGATTATTAATGTATCTTTACAGTCTGTAGCTACAACACAAGACTTGCTTTGTTTTTTGCTGTTAGATGCTCATTTAAATGCTCACTACAGCCTTTAGATAGTAATAAAACCCCAACTCTTAAAATGAGGCCCCCCCTTTTTTTTTTTTTTTAGAAAACAGCATCAGAAGAAACCATATTTTATTATTTATGTATGATCTGATCCTGAACTCATCATGTATGAGTAAGACTGTGTGTGTAATACCACAGCAATGACTCCTGCCTCCTGTGTCTCAGCACATGGCTTCGGTCAGAGCTGACACACTGGCCTGTGCTGTCATCACACACACACACACACCAACTGTCATGTGAAGAGGTGTGTGTTTGCATGTGTTTTTGATACGGCAACAAGTCCAGAACTTATGGTGTTTCTTTAGAGGCTCGCTGTCAAACTTTAACAAGATGTTAAGCAAACAGGGCTGGAGCCAGCTCTTGTCTTGCCCCTGTGTGTGTGTGTGTGTGTGTGTGTGCAGGGTGGAGGCTGAATCGCAGGCTGGCAAATAGGACTTTAACGGTGAAGTAGTTTAACCTTGGTTCATCAGATGAGCCCTAGTGAGAGGAGAAGTGACAAAAGCAGGTGGAATTAATGAGTGTGTTGTACTGTCTAGGTGCAGAGCTTTCAGAAGTGCGTGTGTGCGCAGGGAGGGGAAAGTTTCTCGCACATGTGTTAGTCATTTAGAGCGGAGTTTGCTAAACGATTTACATCTGTTTTCTGATCTTTGAACCCCCTCTTTCCCTCCTCTCTCTCCTGTTTCTCTTACGCTGCCTCTCTTGCTGTCTTCTGTTTCCCGTAAGAGCTGATGCTGTCACTGTGTGTGTGTGTGTGTGTGTGTGTGTGTGTGTGTGTGTGTCGGAGTGTGTGTGTGGTGGGTGTTACAACTGGAATGCTCTCTGCTCCGTTATTATTGCACTCAAAGGAATTTAAATATGTGAATGAAATGTCTGAGTTTCCACTCTATAATGGCATGTGTCCATTAGTGGTTTCTCAGATGTATCATTATAGAATTGGGAGTCCATGTCCAAGGACTCAACCTGGCCTCAAGAAAAGCAAGGTATGTGGGGTTAGGGTTGGGTGTGTGTCCTGTAAAGGGCAACTGGCACCCACATGTGTGTTGACAGTATTATCTCCCACAGTCCTGCTGGTCTGTCTGTGGGCACAAAATCTTCATTAGTCAGCAGAACGCACTGATCCTTTAGATCCACACTCACACACACTGTTACTGTGTGTGTCTGAGTGTGTGTGTTTTATGATCAGGCTCTGTTACTAGACATTCTGTTCACTAGTGGTGAGAGACTACCTTGTAGCAAATGTTTTCAAATGTTTTCCCCTGTAATGAGCCGTGTAAACATAGAGTGAGGTTTCAGAGGGTCTCTGTACTCACAGTGAAGTCCTCATGTTTGAGCAAACACGTCTCCGCTCTGTCCGTTTTCCGCCTGCAGGAATACTTTAAGTAGATTTTTGTCCCCTTCTCTACAAATGTATCAGTGCAATACTACTTGATACTGAAGCCAAAACAGCACTTGTCTTGATACCTTACTTGTGAAGTTGAATGTACAGTTTTTCTCTGAACCATCTTTTCTTAATGTAGCAAAACAAACACGGTGGGTTTCAGTGTTGTCTTAACACAAGCAGCCGTGCAAGCCAAGCCAGGACTTTGGTGAATCAAAACAGCGTCCAGTTGGAAAAGTTACGACTTAAGCCAGGAAATATCTAATTAGAGCCGTTTAGATACTGATACCAATATCGGAAATGCCTGTGATGCTGCCTGAAATGCTGGATTGGGTATCAGCAATTACTCAAGTCTATGCACTGATTCAATACCACATAACTTACTGATAAACTTTAAAGTAGTTTTACACCTGGATTAAACAGCTGTATGTCTTGTTTGATCTAAAACAGTAGCCGAAACAATAAGATGCGCTGTGCAGTTACTTGCAACCACCGTTATTAGCCCCTTTGACACCAGATTTTCCGCGAATGTTGGGCCGTTTTGCCGGCAAGCTGTGAGCGTTTAGACACACAGAGTTGGCGAGTTGATCCGAGGTGCCCAATTTTCCGCCTCATAGGGTAGTCATATTGGTGGAACCCTTTTAGTTTAAACAGACCGAGGCGGCCCTCCGCAACGGGAGGGACTGTTGAAGACTTGTGGGAGGAGCTGTTGATGACGCCGCACATGCAAGCCACTGGCAGTGGGAAAACAGGAAAAAGCTGATAGCAGGAATTAGTGAGCAGCTAGTAGCAAGAGGGAAACGCAAACCTGACGGACGCTGTAAAGATGAGCAACTGAGGAGACAAGGAACTGCGCACCCTCGCAAATGAAGAGGCCATTAACTGTCAGATGACGGGAACGGTGAAGAACAGGCCGACTTATGAGAGAATCGCTGAAGGACTGACTAGCCGCAGCTTCCCTCCCACATCACTGTTTACGTCACACACTGAGCTACACATTTTGTTACTTGCTCACGCCCCCCATTGCTCCGAAAAAGGCACATTCTGTATAAACAAAAGTAGGTAGATGGCATTTTGCTGCGCTCCCCGATCTTGTTTTTATACTTCCAATGCTGAAAAAAGACTGATTGGGCTTTCCTGCAAATTTGCACAATTCCTGTCTAAAAAGGGCTACTGTTTTCACGTAGATAGTGTAAGGTTGCTCATTAGCAAAATTTTAAATTTGATAATACAAAAAGTTGTCTTTGTTCGTGTTTTACAAATGGTTTAACCTGAGCCAAGCCATACAACAATGAAAGCAATCATTCCATGCCCATACAGTGTTAGCAGGATCGAGCTGTTAATTCTGGTATTGGAGCAATACTCAGTTTCAGCCGAGACACAAGCTCAGGTATCAGAATTGGTATTGTGAAGGAAGACTGGTATTAGAACATCTCATATCTAATCAGAAAATAAATAGACAGAACCAAGGGATTCCCTCGGTATGTGATAGTAGAGGTGGGTCACCTCACTTGAGGCAAAGACCACCATTACTAACATCATGATTAATATACTTTTATGAAATAATATATTAACCTTAAGAAAAAGAGAGTTATACTATTGAAGAGCAAGTCATATAGTCGAGTGTGGCTGGTCAAGGCTACAAACTTTACTGAGCACAAGACAAGAAGTGTAGAGTCTGGGTGTTGCACCAGCTCTGCTGAGCAATATTCTCCTGAGGTTTTACACCTCAACTGTACATTTCCTGACAGAAAACTGTGAAGATCTAAAAAAGGACTTGATGCTAACTGATGGCATTTGACTTAATACCCATATTTCAGTTGGCACTACAGCCCTATGTGAGCATAGCCTTTTGTGTTTGCTGGCTGCTAGTGAGCTTTTAGTAATCTAACAAACATGGTCAAATGAATTCATTTCTAAACAGACAGTAAATAAAGCAAACCCATGCTTTTATTTATCTGTTTCCTCAAACAGTTGTTGACAGCGGTGCTGCTTTGTAATCTGTTATGCCAGTTTTTGACAGACACTTTACAGCTTTACAGCCCCCCCTCCATGCAGGCTGTATGAAATATGATGATGCAATCAAAACACGAGTGATGCAATCACACAATCCTACAACGGGACAAAGGATCTGTTTACACTGGGCTGTAGTTTTGTTGCTATGGTTTTAGATTATGATGTCACGATTCAGTATCGAGTTTCCTGATAGAGCGCTGGTGTGTGGTTCGTGCGTGTGGTTGTGTGTTCCTGTGGTGGGTGTCAGTCTATGTAAAAGGCAGGCATTTAGAGGCTTGACTTACTTTTTAGCCGAGCAGGCTCAGGGGTTGATGTTGATTTATGATAAGATATATATGCATGCTGGAGGCTAAAACAGACACACGCACACACCTACAGAGACTCAGCTTCTCAAAGAATCCCATTGATTTTCCTGCTGTTATGCTGGAGCTTCAATCACAATAAAGCCCCATTACTGTGCTGACCACTTTGCGTAGTCTTGGAGAATGGATGACACACACAACGCACACACAGACTCCAAATGCCTTCCTCGTTGCAGCTTGTTAGGCTGAAGTATAGAAAGATCGGGAGTCTGAGCTGCATGAATTGGATTAAGCCCTTTGTAAGTCAGTATCAAGATATATGATCCTGTCTTATTACAAACACAAACAGGAACATACGCCCACGGCAGGACAGAGCCACTTCTTTCTTATGCAGCCTGAAGCCAACAGGGCTCTCAGAGTGTATACCCCCATGCAAGCTCTGGAAAGTTTCACGAGACAATGAAACCACATGATTGCCTACCATCCCGACTAAAAATATGCATGCCATGTACATGCTGTGTATTTTGAGTCATGTCAAGCATAAAGCAAAGAATCAGAGAGAACAAAGACTCCTCATTCAGCCTGCATTTGGACACCTGGTTACCTCATTATACATGTGCGTGCAAGATCAGCTTGCACCCCTGTGTGTCTGTCTGTCTGGCAAACTGTAGATTGTCTGGTTGCCCGAGGTAACAGTTGTTATTGGGGTTTTCTCTACCAGCATGTAAACAAAGGAGAACCTCCCAAATCCTCCCCGGTGTGCCCTCCAGCCAATGAGATCGGAGCTCCCAGCTGGGCTCAGCCAGTAGACGGAGAGGAGGGGCGTTCCTCTGCTCCATAAGGAAAAAGCAGCAGTAAAGCACAAAGCTTTGAATCTGAAAGTGGAACAGACAGCAGAGCCATAACAAAGACTCCTCCTTTATGACTGAACGCCACTTCACACTGCTGAGCCAGACATAACGGCTGTGGCTTTTTTAACTATATGGCTTTTACACCGCTACGGAGACAGATACTGGAACCACATTTATAAGGGTGATGTGTGTGAGGAATGTGTAGTGTACGGGCAGATGTTTACATCTCAGTGAGGAGGAGCCACATGAAACGTGCTTGCGCTCTGTCTATAATTTGTCTTCTGTAGGGTGTGTCTGTGTAGCAGAAACCGTCTGGATTCTGTGCGTCTGTCTCAGTCCACCTGCTCCCATCATGCCTATACATATATGTACATGACCATGTGTCAGAGTCAGCTGTGAGAGAGTATAGGCCAGCCTTTTGTATTTGACTGACAGGTGTGACCCCAAACTGTACCCCCCTCACCAATTATTCATGACATGTGTTCACAATTGGGCGTGAGTAAGCACTTTGATTTTAACCTTTTGAAGGAAAGTGCACATACCGTGCGTCCAAATGTTCCTGTCACTCAGAGGTGTCGGGGCATGAATGTAGGTCTCCGGCTGTGTGCCCCTACATGTATATGCTGTTGTGTGCCCAAAGCGATAATCACTTTGCAGGTTCATCACATTCCCATAGCGTGACTCAAAAGTGGTGTCTGTGCCTTTTCAATCCACCCCATTCATTCTGTAATCTGCCTCAGCCCGGGGCTCACAACGTGTGGCAACAGGACTGTGCACGAACCACCGCATTAAATAACTTCAGGCAGTACTGGACACAAACTGTCAGCACAGGCATGTTTAAATTCAAAGCATGAGATCACAGATAACATAATCAGCTTCTGAGTCACATCATTTTTTTTAATGTTATTTCAACAATAAAAATGTCTGTTACTCTTCATCCGAACGTGTTGGAGACCGATCAGAATGTCAGTATACTTGGCTTGTGCTGCAATAAACTCCTAAAAGCCAGATATGGAAGTGGTCAAACTCGCATAACAATCAGACAAGACCAAATGCAGCCACAGTGGTTATCCCACAGATGCAAGACAAGTAGAGGGATAGAAAGTAGCACAGACAGATTTTAAGAACTGCACAGCCACAAGAGGCGACCGTTTCTAAGCCACGATCACAACACTGTGATTCCAGTCAGACCTCAGAATCACATTAACATTGTACATAATCGTTGCCAAAGTGATGAATGTGCTGTCTTTTTTCTCCCACTTTTTTGAAGTAGAGACCAAGAACTTACTTGTGTAGAACACAGATAAAAGAAGAGTTGTGAAGGTTCCTCTATTTTGAACTGTTACTCAGAATTACAATGTCAGGTGTAAAGCAAAAGCCTTTGTGTGATGGACTTGTTTTAACTTAAAACTTCCACTTCACTGTCTTAAAGGGATAGTGCAGATTTGAAGTGGGGTTGTGTGAGATACTTCACCACAGTCAGTGTACCTTAAGTAGATGTCAGTCAGAAGGCCCGCAGTTTGGAGAAGCAGGCAGGAGTACTGCTACAGAAGCTAAGCAATGGACTGCTGTGGGCGGGGGCAGCAGCAAAAACTATTTAAGCCACCAAACAAAATCAATATAAGTGTAAGTGTGTGTTATATTTAGAATATTTTCCTTAGGGATGCATGCTGATATCAGCATGTCATCAGTTCAGCTGATTTTGGCTTTAAAATTAAATATCAAAACTGGCCAACATGCCTTTTCTCAATTCACACAATGACTGAATATTACATACACTGGGAAGTATTTCATGTCTCCGTCTGATGGTGGGCCATCGCAATAAGAGTATGCATGCATAATATGATGCTAATTCCACTACAGAAGAGACTTAATGATCACTAAAATTTGTTGGAGAAAAAAGGGGATATATTGATATCAGTATTGGTTATCAATCAAATGGGTTGTTAGATATTGGCATAACGGATACCCGCAAAAAAATCAAGTGTTGTTCATAGCTACTGTACCTCGCTGTCAGACAGCTAAAGCTAAGGATGTGATGTTCATCTATGCTCACTTTAAAGCCATCAGACTCCTTTGACAAAAACAGTAATTTTAACTCAGTGGTGCAGTGGTTGGCACTGTCGCCTCACAGCAAGAGGGTTCTGCGTTTGGCCAGGGCCCTTCTGTGTGGCGTTTGCATGTTCTCCCAGTGTCAGCATGGGTTTTCTCAGGGTGCTCTGGCTTTCTTCCACAATCCAAAGACATACAGGTTAGGGTAATTGGCCACTGTAATTTGCCCATAGGTGTGAATGGGAGCATGAATGGTTGTCTGTCTCAATGTGTCAGCCCTGTGATAGTCTGGCAGCCTGTCAAGAGTGTACCCTGCCTCTCGCCCAATGATAGCGGGGATATGCCCCAGCACACCTGTGACCCTGTATGAGGACAAGCGGTTACGGAAAATGAATGAATGAAAACAGGGAAGTTTCTGATTTACCGCTGCCTCAATCAGTTAGTTTGTTTGTGGTATTGTGTGACTGTGGTGAATCTAAACTGAGAAAGGGCCAACTGACAGCAAGATAAAGCATTGGAAATACGGATAATGATATTTTTTACATGCGCTTTTTTTTTTTTTTTTTGTTAAATACAATTTGCTGCTGCCCCTGTCCACAGCGGTACATTACAGTACATAGCTTCGGTGGCGGTGCTCCTGCCTGCTTCTCCAAACTGGTGGCATGCAGACCGCTATCTACTGTATGTAATACACTGACTATGGATAAGTTTCTCATGTAACCCCCACTTCAAAAAATCTGAACTATTCCTTTAACAGTACATGACGACAGCAACAGTGATACAATAACAACACATCAGCTGACAGTCTTTATACATATATAGACATCAACCATAAACATTTTTGATAAGGATTGCTTAACTTTGTTTTTAAAGAACATATATTGTGACAAAAAAAGCAAATATATTTATGCTGTATTTAGGCCAATGCTAGTTTATCTGCCAAAAGCTAATATCAGCCCAGAAGATTTATCAGTTTGGGTCTGCTGGAAAAAAAGGTTATTAATGTTCCTCAAACTGCAAGTGAAGACAGAAAAAAGTTTTTACAGTAAACACTGTGCAGCCAGACATATGAGAACAACGTTAGAGGGAGAGAGTCGCAGTTATATAAATGTTTTTGTTTGAATATTACTCTTGGCTGCCAGGGGTAGTAATGAGTTTGGGTGTTTACTTTTCATTATGACAGTCTATAGAGCCGCCTAGTACTCCCTTAATGACATCAGGATTTTAAACATCCACAGACTCGCACACACACGTACAGTACTGCATGTAAAGCCAACTAGCCCACGCCTCCCTCACATGACGAGCCATGTGTTATATCACCCTTTCATTGTGTGGGTGTCGGGTGTTTGTGCTTGGATGTGCATCTGCATCTGTGTTTTATGAACCCTAAAACCCCGATTGTAAATTCCCATACCCCCGCGTCTCCCCAGTGACATCATCACACTGTGGGAGCAGGGTGGGTGCTTTTGGAGGTCAGTGCACGATGAGGCCCCAGAATTCCCCAGCTCCTCTTCTCCTCAGCTCCAGACCCTCACTCTGAGGCAGGAAATGCAAAACAGATCTCAACCCCCAAATTCCCAAGAATACTTTAGAGTTCCCCTCTTATTCTCTGTCTTTGTTTCTCCATAAGATCATCTCAGAATTCAGTCCTCTTTGGTCAAATGTTAGATGTATTTGTAATCTGAATGTACATCTTCATCGTGTGTCGACTGGCAGTAGCTGTAAGTTTGAGCTGTGAACTCAAACTGAAACTGTTGATGGCACTGTGAACGGACAGAAGCGTGTTAATGATACTGACTAGTTCACTGTGTTCATGTTTTGTCTTATCTTGGCTGCATCTTTGTTTGGCATGCACTGGCAGGTCGGTTTACCCTGAGGGTAACTCTCTTATCGTTTTGCTCACACACACACACACACACACACACACACACACACACACACACACAGTACAAGACTGAAAGCAACTGCTGTGGGTATGATGGTTGTTTTGTTTTTTATTTTTAGTTGATACTGTTCTGTTTTTATAGGTGCTGGTTATGGGAAACAGCGTTTCTATTTTTCGATTCTGCACTCTGGAAATATTGTGCACACGTACGTCACTGCGCTGCCCATCATGATTTATGTGTCGTCACGAGGGAGCCTTGTAAATGAGCGCGTATGCGGAGCCCGTCCGGGAAATGAGCTCATTGTCACTACCAGAACCCCCAACTCTCTGCGACTCTTTCACTTTCTCTGTCACTTTCTCTCCTTCTCTTACACATCCCCCCCCCTGCTCTCCCTCCCCCCATTTCCCCCACAGCTGTCAGTTAAAAGCTCATCTACGTGTGTGTTTTAATTAGAGCCGCCCCTATTTATGGCTGAATGGCCGCTTCATTAACAGAAATGCTGGGAGACGCACACTCAGATCTCTCCGGCTTGTAACACGCAGCGAGGGGGGGAAAGGGTGTGTGCATGTGTGTGTGTGAGAGAGAGAGAAAGAACGGGGTGTGGGGGTTGCTTCAGGGGTATTGGTGACGCAATTTCCCCTGAGGGGCGGACCTCCCATCTGTGAGTGGAATAGACAGGATCTGGCCAAAAAAAAGATAAAGAGACTGTGAATAAGAGGAACTATATGGGACAAGAGGGGGATAAAGGAACAAGAGAGCACATCGTAAATTAAGTTCCAAGAAATGGTATTTTTCCTCAGTGTTTTGTTAAATCACACTGTGTTTCAGATCCAAAGCCAGCTGATCTTGCTTTCCCTTTACATATGTATGCATCTATGAACAGGATATGGCCAATTTATACCTTTTTGTTGAGCTTCTTTTGGTGGCAGCGCTCCAAAACTGCAGCTATATTAAGGACAGTACATATAAAGGTCAAAATCTTGGGTACATAATTCTAGTTTAGTGTTTATTTACATGTAATTGTTCACTAAGCTTCCTTAAGAATCACATATGGGTAAAAGAATTGAACTGCTCTTTCAAAAGATGAGTCCCCTTTTCATGTCGGGTGTTTCCATGATCGGCACACATCAAACTGGACGCTAAAATGCTGATCAGTCCTTTTCATGAGCCTGACCCCTGCTTACCTTTTGTGCAAGATACTGTGAAAAACAAATCCTGGCACGGTCATGGTGGAGTGGGTGTGGTCAGCCATGTGTTCACAACCAATGACAGTCGGCGGCACAACCCCACTCTGTGCGGAGCTCTGGATGGTCTGCTCTGTTTGTGCCTGTATCCTGGAGGAGGACAGTGGGGTCAGATGGTGAAGCAGGCCACCAGCTGCTCTCCTCGCCTTCATTTTGTCTCTGTCTTTGGAGGCTGCAGCAGGAAGAAGCCCGCCGTTGACTCATGAGAGTCGTCTGTCTGTTTCCTTACCCAGTCTGTCCATTTTAGTAGCGATCCCAACATCAAGTTATTGACCTCCTTCTTCCCTGCCATGCCAGTCACAGTGCACTTTTTGTAAATGTTTCTCTTTCCTGTAGTATTCGCAGTAATGTCTGTCTGCCTTCCCAGCAGTGAAACCAAAGAGGAACACCGATAATGGCCAATTTGTGTTTCCAAACCCATTCCCCCATCATTAGCCTTTCTGCCCATCTGTGCACCTCTCTGCTGAGTTAGAGGAGCAAGATTGCTTTTCATGCATAGTATTTTTAGAAATGGATATACACATATTTGTGTGTAGAATAAGTTTTTAGGGTCAGAGTTTTTAAACCTGTACTTATTGTCTAACATAAGTCTAATATTCAATCACGTGTAGATCTGTTTTTGGTCTCTTAAACTTCTGAGAAAACTATCTGGCTGCTAAATTTAGCTGCTCCACAGTGTTGCTGCCTGAAACAGTATACACACATTTTCAGTAATACACCACTGATAACACGCTCACACAGACTCCAATTGTGAAAGAAGTGTATTGCATCTTATTTAAAGATTCAAATAAAAGGAAGTACTTGGATGAATGTGTCTGATAAAGATGTTTACAGTAGCGTCTGTGTTTGAGTGAAAGTATACCACAGTCGCAGGCTGCGTTAGAGCTGATAGAATGACTTATCGTAGATGGATAAGAGTGGCTGCGCTCACCCTGCCAACTCATTGCATCACTGCGGGCAGCTCGGCTATATGAGCACACACAAAGACTTGCATTCATAATAGGGACTCATTTCTCAATTTCCCCCCCCTCAACTGTCCTCCAAGTCGCCATGGAGACCTGCCATCACCCACACTGCATTTAGTGACACAGCATTCAGGAACAGGAAAGAGCTTCTGCCAACTGACATCTTAAGCCTTCTAATGGGCGACACTTAAAGAGACTTTCAACGACTAAAAAACAGCCTCAAAGCGGCCATAATCAATATATAAAAACAACAATATATGTACGATATGAAATCAGTTTTGTGCATGGTGTCACTCAGAGATGAAGCTACAGAAAACTGCCTTCCAGCTTTGCAGTTAATTTCAGCTTCACAGAGATTTTTAGCGTCTTTTAGCTCATTGTTTTTGTTTTTTCCAGCCTGAAACCACTTTGGTTCCCTCTCATCAAGAACTCTTTACACTTAGACTGTACAGAAATGTGGATTTAACTTTCTGTGCTACTGTTTAAGCCTTCTTTTGCTATTTTTCTGACGTGACTGATCAGATATTTCCGAGCTGCCCGATTCAAAAATGTGACATTTCACAGAACATGAGATCATCACAGTCATACACCGGTCATTAGGATGACAGGGAGAGAGTGAAGTAAACAGAGACAGGCTCAACTTGCCAGCCCGCTTTTCTCCTGTCGTCGACTTTCCTCTGACCCAGTTTTTCTCCTTTCTTTTCCATTGTTTTCACCAATTTTCATTTAATTTTATCCCTGAATTTATGCGTGGACATTTGAATCCTCTAGACGTTGCCTGCTTTTATTTTTTAGAGTGCCTGGATT
Source organism: Epinephelus fuscoguttatus (assembly GCF_011397635.1). Classification (NCBI taxonomy): domain Eukaryota; kingdom Metazoa; phylum Chordata; class Actinopteri; order Perciformes; family Serranidae; genus Epinephelus; species Epinephelus fuscoguttatus. Next base: position 23,323,344 of record NC_064755.1, read on the forward strand.
GCCTTTCTGTGTATCCTGCACCCTGTATCTTGGAGATTCAGGCCTTTTGGAGGCTCATTATCGATGAGTGTATGTATGTCTGTGTGTTTGCTTGCTGTAAGGGTTTTTTCTCTACGACCTATAAACTGTTTTAATGGGATTCCTGGAACAGCAGGAAGTCCTGTCCCAACACACATGCTTGGAGGGTTGCTTCTGTAGTGCACGTTTTGTTGTGCGATGTTGCAGATATCAACACACACAATCTACTGTATGTGTTGAAGTGGCTGTTTGTTACAGTGCTGTATAGTTCTGAAACCCACTCATAGTCAGACACCTGCAGAAGGACAGATCTTTAGGCAAAACTGTGTATTAAAGGTCGAGTGTGTAAGATTTAGGGGGATTTAGCGACATCTAGTGGTGAGGATTGCAGATTGCAACCAGCTGAAACTTTTCATTTCAACTTTTCGTGAACCGGTAAAAACACTGAATAAAGTCCCATAAATCCATCTTCTAACCGCTTCATCCTCTTGAGGGTCGTGGGGGGGCTGGAGCCTTCCCTAGCTGACAATGGGCGAGAGGCAGGGTACACCCTGGACAGGTCGCCAGACTATCGCAGAGCTGACACATAGAGACAGACAACCAGTCACACTCACATTCACACCTACGGACAATTTAGAGTTAACCTAGTCCCCAATCTGCATGTCTTTGGACTGTGGGAGGAAGCTGGAGTGCCCGGACAGAACCCACGCTGACACGGGGAGAACATGCAAACTCCGTACAGAGGCGCTCCCACACCCGGGATCGAACAGGGAACCCTCTTGCTGTGAGGCGACAGTGCTAACCACCACTCCACTGTGCCGCCCACTGAATAAAGTCATTTTGCATATTAAACAAATCTGTTTTTCCTACCCTGCGGTTGCTGAGGGGCTGCTAAATTTAGTATCAGATGCAAAAACATGACTGGCCCTATCTAGAGCCAGTGTTTGGTTTGTTTGCTCTGGGCTGCAGTAGAAACATGGCATTGCAAAATGGTGGACTCTAAGGAGGAGGACCTGGTTCCTATGTGGATAAAAGCAGCTCACTCTTAGGTAAAGAATAATAGTTATTTTCAGGTGATTATACACTAAAGAAAACACTTCTCATATTCAATTTCTGCCAATATATCCTCCTAAATCATAGACACGTAGCCTTTAAATGCAGGTCATTATCTGACCGACATTTGAACATGGTAACTGGGTTATCTACTGTATATTGTTCTGAAGGTGTTGGACTTTTAACTGATACTGAAACGTGTTATCTATATAGCTTTTGAGTGAAACCAGTCAGGGCACTGAATATAACATGCAGAGCCACCAGTGATAAAGCAGAATTTAAGAGTCTCCAGGGCTCCAATTTGAGGTTACAGGTTCCTTTTGAACTCCCTATGTCACTTCCCCTCTCCCTCGGGGCACAGAGGAAGTAGGAGCAGATGTGTTAAGCTAACGGACACTTTGACAACACTGCCAGTCTGTAAGTTCCTCTACTCCCCACTGCTGGCATTAACAGAAACCGCCTTTGATGTACACAGCACGTGTGTGCTCACACGCAGCCACTGATTACAGTCACAAGCTGTTCTGCCCACCTCTGCCATCTCGCCTGCACAAACACTGGAACTGTGCTCTGGCTGTGGCACTAAATGTTCTGTCTGGCATGTTTCTAACATTATTATAGCCACGGATAAAGCATGTAGATGAAAGTTCTTCTCTCATTTTTAGGAAGATATCCATTAATATTTTCTTTTTTAAACTCATGTTATCAAAAATGATGACTTCAGAAATTTACTGTACACATTTTAAGATGTGTGTTTTCCACATGAGCTGGTAAATACGATTTTTTAAAAGGTTACTAATCTGAGATTAGAAGGGATTACCCCTCACCATGACTGTAGATCACATCCAACTGGGAAAGCAATATTTTCATGTGTCAACATATTCCACTTTATCCATCAAGCGGATTTTATTGTGTGGTATTTCTCACTCTTTGTTCTGCAGTGTTCAGCCCCACACCGTGTTTATCTTAGGCTCCTTTGTTATGTAACTGACACGGTTTAGTTTCTGGAATGCAAGAATATCGACCTCTAGTGGTGTATTTGACTCATTACACGCACCCTTGGTGTGAATGTTTTGATTTTAAGGACACGCTCCCACCCACCTCAGTGTCTAGCACGTGCGGAGAAATGCATCTTCAGTACTGATGAATGTGATTGGCCTGCTCAGGCTCCAAAATATCACTCCATGTATTCAGCCTTCATCAGTCGCAGGCAGGAGAGTCACTCACAGGCGTTTGAGAACGTGATCGTTTATAAATCTGAGTCATTCGTGTGACTTCGTTATCTAATCTCATCTTATTTTTTGCACCATCATTATCAAATTACTGCCACTTTAAAAAAGCTCTCTCACCAATTACAAGATAAAATACAAGGAAGTACCACATAATGACAAGAGGGAATATTCATTAATCAGTGATGAATATATGGCAAATAATGTTCTGACTGTTTGTCTCTTTGAGGTGTACATTTAAATTGAGTGGGAGGGTTTAGGTGAGGGAGGGAGCACAGAGAGAGAGAGGGAGCATGTCTCTGTGTGTGAGAGTGTGTGTGTGTGTGTGAGCGTAGCTATAAAACAGACTTTGAACTCCAACCAGCTCAGTAGCAGACAGCTGTGCAGGACAAAGCGCATCTCCCGCATGCAGCTCGGCAACACACTGACAAACAGGACAGCGAGCTTTATTAGCCTTTTCTGGAAAATACGTTGCGGATCAAAAATAGCAGAGATGGCGACAATGTTCAGATACCCCGTGTTCCCTCATCTGCAGGGTGAGTCAAGCAGAGATTTAAATTTGCAGGAGATAAAAGTGAAGTACGATGCTGTTTTAGTCTTGTATGTGCAGAATATGTTTTTAAACATGAGTTTAGTCAGATATCAGTCTGTTCTCATTTCAGCTGGTCAGATTGTGACTTTTATCTGTTAAAAAAAAATCTTCATCACTTATTATTTTAAATAGAGCATGTTGTGAGCTATCAGTCTGATACAAGAGGCGATGTTTTTAATGAGCAATAAAAGTTACTCTGATTTTGTACGAACAAGGAGGTATACAAGGAGATCATGCAAAAGCCGTTTCAAGCTGCACATTTTTCATCAGTCTGATGAAGAGTGTGAAGCTCGTAACATCATCTCAGTGGTAGTTAAACTAAATATATGTTCATGGGAGCAAAGTCTGTATTTCTGCGACATTTTGTGTACACTGTGATTAACATGCGGCACTCATCAAACTTGCTGCATTCCAGTTATCTCTCAGCTTTGTTGCAGCGTGATAGGTGACACTTTTTTCAGGAGATATACTGGTTTAGCACAAGCTGTTTTGATTTCTATAAACAGTTCAGTTTAGGACTAGATGGTACAATCCTCGATGCACATACTTCAGACTATGAGTGGGAGTACTAGTGCCGTCTGGGGGTCCAAGTGGGAGCCAAAGGGTAGATGAATAGAAGAGTAGGAAAGGGCAAAGGTAGATACAAAAGTAAGAAGGAGCATATGGCTGTACACTCTGCCTCCCCCTACTCCCTCATTTTGATGAAGGAAGAGGGGGGAGAAAATACACTATCTTCGGTTTTTAGCTTATTAAGGCAGCGTGCCCACTTTTAGTCCTAAATCCTTTGATTACTGAGGTCATGGATTGAAGCTTTGGGCTACTATTGTTTCAGCAACTTCTGCAATGTTTACATAACTATGTGCCTGTACTGTTCTGATTCATCTCTTCGTTATATTGAATATGGCTTCAGGCGGTGGGATGAGATGTTCCTCCACTCAGTGTGAACAATTATGTAATTCCAGCCTGAGTCCTATCACTATAGAGACGATTCAGAAACTGAGCGTGAGCCAGAGGATCAGGCAGATGCTCGTGTCACGATTTGAAAGGAGAAAAAAAATAGATCCCTGAAGAATGTGTCCTTGCAGGAGAGATTTAAGAGATTTCTGTCACCACTGCCTCGTCACATCCAAACCCATGTTACTGAGAGAAAGTGGTTAAATGGAAGTTTGTTTTATTTGTTTCTGTCGATTCAGATCCGTGTGACCCTGGTCTGTCGCTGTCAGCAGGGAGGAGCGTCATGGCGGAGCCCGACTACCTGGAGGGGGACTGTGATGAGCTCATCAAACCCAAGAAGCTGATCAACCCGGTCAAGAACTCCCGAAACCACCAGGACCTGCATCGAGAGCTGCTCATGAATCAGAAGAGGTCAGGAGACAGAATAATACACCCTCAGCACCTCTCTCTCCTTGTCCCCTCTTTATGTCTTTTTATCACAGTTTAAAGCACATAAACAAAATCAAAACAACAAAGATGGGCGAATTCCAAGCCTATGAATAGAGATAGTAGTTTATTCGTTTACTGGGGTGATAAACCTCTGTTGGTGTCCAACAGTTTCCTGGATCATCATCATTTTCTTGTTTGCTTATGGCAACAATCTCAAGCTTACCCCCATCCAAAACAGATTAGTCAGGGGAAAGCAATACAGTGTCCAGATCCAGGCTAATTTAGTTAACTAATGGAGGATGAGTTAACACAGTCGCCCTGCTGCTTTGTTGTAATTGGCTTGATCGCATCCAAGCACACTGTTCTGATGCTCCTGCAGTGTGTCACTGGAGGTGACTTCACTGGACCACCCCACCCAACCTCCAGCAGCAGTATTATGTAAAGCTGTGGATATAAAACTTTCATAGGAAGCTATTATATAAAACCCCAAGTGCATCCAAGTGTCAAAAATTGGTTATGTAAAGGTCACGCAGATGTGCCGTACGTGAGGAACCTGTTGTGGCTACTGATATTAGTGCAGACTGTGTGAGCATCCGTCACATGCATACTGGGGCCCGCCATCACCCTTCTGACACTTAATGTTTGCATTTTCTCTCACCAAACAGCGGCGGCAGCTTTGTGCCCGAGCTATTAATAGCTACGCAAACGCACATGCTGTTGACAGCTGTTACATCACAGCAGCGATGCTCTGCTCCTAAACAGGTCAAAGAGTAAGGTGCTGCTGCAGAGATGGAGGCAGGGCAATAATGAATGATGGGAAAACAGGCCAGGGTGGGCAGGATCAGGAAGCCTAGGAGGAAATGTCATAAAAATATTAGAAATTCCAAACGCGGCGAGGTATTGTTTCTCGTCGTCTAGACGGAGAGAGTCCCGGGGCATCAGGAGAAGTCTGCGAGATAAATCTAGTGGGCTTTTTGGGGGATATACTTGTTATGATAGGGCTCTCTGTCGTGCACTGAAAGTATAGAAAGCTTGCCTGCGTAGTGGATTAGTCACGCCGATGAGAGTGGGGAGGGGTGGGGGTGGGTGGATGGATGCATGGATGGATGGATTGGCTGCATGAAGAAAGAAAAAATGTGTTATGTAATCAAGATTACAAAACAGTCTCTCGCCGAGGGCCTTTCTCTGCCGTCGCTACCTTAGCTGCGATGACCCTTCCTACACACACATACAGAGGAATTTCAGAACCTCAGCCACCAAAACTGGCGAAGCATTTGAGCAGATGGAGGTATTGATGTGTGAGCACACATTCTTCCCAGTCTGCTAGAGGGTGTGCACTCATAGGAAGTCACGGAGAGGAGGGTCAGTGATTATGTAAACGTTACCAACGGTGAAAGGAGAGTGGGGTAAGCATCTTAATAGCCTGTTTTACTGCTCTCCGTGACCTTGACCCTCGCGTGGTGCTTGAACACAGCCTGAACAGATCACGTCTTCTACCCTCTGCTCTGCTTCACACTGTTAAATGCTGTCACAAGACCCACTCTCAGGCAAACCGGGACATTATCTGCAGCAGTGACTTGAGATAAAGTGGTGGCTTGTTGTAAATTAACTCCCACTCCCCGGAACACTGTGAGCTCGGTTATGCAATCTTCAGGATTTAATAATGCATTTAATTAAGACACTGTTGTTGGCGAACTGCAGTCAGGTGTTTTCTTTGAAGAACAGAGGCAGGCTTTCATGACGAAAGGGAAATCAGCACCCAGGAGGAGAGGTGGAGGTGGACAGTATGGTTTTAAAATTGAATTAACGATGTAATCAGGGACATGGAGGATGGATTTTCTGACCAACAGATAGCCTCTGCCCTTTTACTACACTTGATTCTTTTATTCTTGTGTTGCACTTTGTTGTGCCTCCCTAATCCTTTGTGGGCTTTGCTATTTATTGCCTTCTGCCTCGACTCCAGCCCATCTCTGTTCCCCTCTGTCTTAAGTACCCCTCCTCCCAAGCCTCATCCTCAGCCCCCACCCTCCTCCCTCGTAATTTGGAGGAGTTTGGAGCATTACGTAACATTTGGTATTTTTGTTCTTCGCAAGACACGCTCACACTTTGGTAAAATGTCCCGTCCTGAAATTTGCTGAACAGCCCGGGCTGTTGTGTAACAGTCTCGCAAGTTTACCAGAGACTTGTAACTTCGAGATAGTTTCCTTGTAAGGAGTGTGTGTTAGATAGTTTAAGATATGGGCTGTTGTTTTTGGGACTAAGAAAAGGGAAAGAAAAGGGGGAAATATGCCCTCAGTTTCAACTCTCTTTTCCAAAGTCAGTTTCAACACTGGCAGACTTCACATTCACCGACTGGTGTATGTGGAACAATCTGTGATTGGGCTCCTAATCAAAACTTTCCTGAAACACGACTGACATTTTTAATCCACAACATCTAATACAGATCTGCACGTCAAACTAGAATGAGGTCACGGTCATCATCTGTTACGCATGAACGCAAAGACTAATCTCCCGCTGAGTGGGGCTCTGTGGTGTCATCGGATGTTGCTCATTAAGCTTTGTTTTAGTAACATGCTGTCTCACTGATTGTGCGCAGGGGTCTGGCTCCTCAGAACAAACCTGAGCTCCAGAAGGTTCTGGAGAAGAGAAAGAGGGAGCAAGTGCTCAAGGCTCAGAAGGAGGAGCAGGAGGCCCACAAGAAGAGGAGCGACCTGGAAATAGAGCTCATGAAAAGACAACAGAAACTAGAGCAGGTAAATGATTGAAAGCATTAAAGTAAACTGTCACTTTTGCACTTAGATGGACCTAGTTTCTTGTTTCTGATGACTAGAGCAAACACAGATTAAAGTTGCTGACTGGACTTTGCAACATGAAACAACATGCATCTGTCTAACTAGTGCATGAAAAACTGCTTTCACATGCAGTGTCTCCCCTTAGTCTGACTTTGTTGTCGTCTGTCTTGTTGCAGCTGGAGCTGGAGCAGCAGAAAATCGAGGAGGAACAGGAGAACACTCCTGAGTTTGTGAAGATGAAGAGCAACCTGCGCCGGACCAAGCAGGAGACCGACGGGGAGGAACGGACCACCTAAAACAACCAGCAGGGGTGTCTGGGTCCGGCTGATTGTGCGTGTGTTTGTGGGCACCAAGACGTCAGGAGTGTGTGTACAAAAGAGAGAGAGTGTGTCGTCTGCGGCGCACGGCGGTGACCTTACCGTGGTCCGAGACGAACTTCCTGGCTTTCCCAACCTAGCTGTTCCTTTCCCCGCAGTGAGGAGAGAGACTTTACAGACTAAAGACCCCCCCTCTGTCTGCCTGCCACGGACCGCCAGCACTCACCTCTGCTCCTCACACCCATCCAGCAGTACACAGCACCCCCCGCAGGAGGGACCTAACACAGACATGTTACATGTTCAACGCCTTTTAAACGAAGGCGAGCAAGCTTCCAATGAGCTCTGATGGAGAAAACAACCAAACACACACACGCAGGAGTTTTCATCCCCTCTGTTTTCACTCCTCTCTCCACAGCAAGCTGTCGTTTCTCTTTACTGTTATCGATGTTGTTATCGTGGTTGTTTTCTTTCTTTTCTTTTTTTTTCTTTTTGTTTGTTCCTCAGAATCAAATAAGGAAAAGTGGACACTGGATGGACTCTTGAAGCTGTGTAATGTAAAAGCCAAACAAATGTGCTTTTGTTATTTATGTTTGTAGCTTTTAGCCCAGGTATAGGGGAGGACACTTTTTAGTCGTTCTGTATTTTTAGTTTTGTTTTACAGCATAGTTTATGAAGCCAGAACAGGACAAAGGGAGTGTACGGTTGTGTGAAACACTCACATTTGCTTTATTATTTTTTTTTTTTTAAATTCCGAACATGCCATTTCCTCAGCTAATGCAATTTTGAGCAATAGTAGAACTCCCAGGCATGAGAGTGACCTTTTCTTTATATATTCTGTTGTTTTGTATGAATAAAAATGTTACTTAATAAATAATTTAAGTTTTTGTTAGGGTGGTCAATAAGAGCTCTGAGACCTGTCTGATCAGTCTTTGTGTGAATTTATGATCAAAGGATTAGTAGTTCTGGGGATATCTGTGCGGCTCCTTCATCACTGCAGTATTTTATGGAGCCATGGATGTGCAGACAGATAAATTACATCCTTAAATCTGATTTAAAGCAGTCATCATCTGCAAAACTATTTCACTCACGTATGTTACACAAATTCCAAACCGGTTACACAATATGGGAAACTGTGATAACTTTGGATGTCAAAGCGCACATGTAGTGGTTTTTTAAAGATCACACACAGTAACAATATGGGTCTAAAATTCTGGTGTGTGGGTCTCCGGGAAGAAGCAAATTTCTAACAACATAACCCTGTGTTCTTCTCCAGAATCCTCTTTTAAATAAACTTAATTTTAACACACACGTTCCATTTATTTTTTCTTTATTTGGTGTGCTGCTGGCGTGGATTTGTTTTCAAAATAAAGGCAGTCTTTTTTTTTTTTTCCTTTTTTTTTTTTTTTAATGGAACGTGATGCTAAAAATAACAGCACAGCAGTACGTGTGTCAATCAGAGCTTATCGCTTTGATTAACTCCAGTTTATTTGGTCTGACGCTGATGCTGATTTTGCTCACAGACTACAACAATCAAATGTCAAGACAAGGAACAGACACAGGGTGAAGGCAGTCAGGCTGCTTATAAGGCAAAGTAGAGCAGGCAGTGTGTGATGTGGGGACTAAGACGCACATAACACATTGTGGGGGGAAGTGGGGAAACTAAAGACAATGATCAGGTTATAGGAGATTTGTTAGATGACAGGAATTTAGTGTGCTTAAATGACTAGTTAAACAAGGATAGATGTTAATACAGCTAAGAAGTCTACTTACAGTGGTTTAAATAATATTGTTTCAGACTGTTACAGGTAAGGAAGTGTATGTAGTTATCATCATCCAGTCTCATGTTCACATTCAGTGACTGAAGTGGACAGGGTTGGAAAATGGATGATCAGGAAAGGTAACTTGGAGAAGTTTAAAGGTCCAGTGTGTAAAGTTTAAGGGGCTTTAGTGGCATCTAGTGGTGAAGAATGCATATTGCAACCAACTGAAACTTGTCCTGGTTACAAGTCTCTCAGTGTTCAATCAATCAGTCAATCAATCAATCAATCCCCCACACACACACACACACACACACACACAGAGTCAAAACAGTCAATAACATGAGGAACCAGGTGAGGAAAGAACCACCTATAGGGAGCTCATCCTCACTAAGAGGTGTCGCAGCCTACGGCCACAGGGAGCACCACCACAGAGACCACCCCGACCCAGATAGACTGGGATGGACTCCACACATGGTGCAGAGCCCCCCAGTCCTCCGGACCTGAGTGATCTCCAGGACGACGTCCCCGCGGGCAGACCGGGCACACCTCTCAGTGTGGAGGCCCCCCATGAGGAAACACTGGAGCTAAAAACTAAGAGACTAAAAGGCAATATGATAAGATAAAACAAGTATGAGATAAAATAATGATAAATAAATAAATGAAGATTTAGAAACTTAATAATAATGAAATGCATAAAGATTAAAAATAAATCATTTAAAAGCATCAGAAATTAAAATAACATATAATATAAGAATTAAAAGAATAAAAGAAATCAGTTAAAAGCTAAATTTAAAAAGGTGAGTCTTGAGCCTCCTTTTAAAAACAACAGTCTCTGCAGTCCTGATGTTCTCCGGCAGGCTGTTCCATAAGTGAGGGCCATAATGGCTGAATGCAGCCTCCCCGTGGGTTTTTGTTCTCACTTTTGGAACAATTAAAAGGCTGGTGCTGGAGGACCTCAGGATCTGCGAGGGTTGATATGATAAAAGCAGGTCAGATAAATAAGATGGCCCAAGGCCGTTAAGACATTTAAAAACTAATAAAAGAACCTTAAAATCTATCCTGAAACACCCGGGGAGCCAATGCAGCGACTTTAAAACTGGTGTAATGTGCGCCCGCCCTCTGGTCCTTGTCAGCACTCTTGCGACTGAGTTTTGAAGTAACTGCAGGTTAGAGATGGTCTTTTTGGGAAGACCAGAGAGCAGGGCATTACAGTAATCTAAACGACAAGAGATAAAAGCATGCATCAGCACCTCCGTGTTAGCCTGAGAGAGGACTCTGGCTATATTCTTAAGATGATAAAAACCTATCTTTGTTACATTTTTTTACGTGTGGAATAAAACTAAGCTCAGAGTCAAAAATGACGCCCAGGTTCTATACACATTGTGAAGGTTTAAAATCTTGTAGTTTTGGTAAAAGTTTCTCTCTCTGGCCTTCAGGACCAATAATTAAAACCTCTGTTTTGTCCTGGTTGAGCTGTAGGAAATCCACTGCCATCCATGACTTGATATCTAAAATACAGTTTAAAAGGGTATCAATTGGCCCTGTGTCATCAGGAGACACGGCGATGTATGGCTGTGTGTTCATTGTTGAGGAGGTTTATACCAGGAGCTGAAATATCTGCAGAGGTCTTTTCCTCAAAACAAATGGGCGAAGTGATTATAACTGGTCAAAACACTGAATAAATAAATTTCAAGTATAAAAAAAAAGTGTTTTTCCAACCCTCTTGTCGTGGAGGGGTTGCTATATACGGTGGCTGATGAGACAGCACAAATGGCCCTATCTGGAGCCAGTGTTTGGTTTGTCTGTTTTAGACTAAAGTAGAAACATGGCAGTGCAACATGGGGGACTATGTGAACAAGGAACTGCATCCTGTTTAGATATAAAAGACTCATTCTAAGGTAACGAAAACATAACAATACTTATTTTCAGGTGATTATACACTAAAGAAAACATTCTTATTATATTACTCTCCATTTCTTCCAATACATCCGCCCAAAGCCTACACACTGAACCTTAAAGGAAGACCGTGATGAACGTTTGAATCAGATTAATAGTGATATGACCATAGAAACCCTTGATAATCCATTCTAATATCCATCCCTAGGAGAAAAGGTACACAGCTCTAATAGGCTAAATTGTCTGAGAAGGGAAGAAGAGGCAGAGAGAAGTGGGAGAGTTAAAAAGGGTGTTTACCAAAGCTGGCAAGACATCAGGAAATGAAGAAATACCAGTATGCCATATTTTATTAAACATTTAAGTGCAGAGTAAAGGTGGACAAGTTGGCATAGGAAGCTCTTATTATGTAAATCTGAGGGGAAAAAATGAATAAAAAAAATAAATAAAAGATAAACCTGGGATGGCTAAAGTACTGGGAGCAGGAGACAAAAGGGAGAGAGGCCTACCTTTACTCATTACAATGAACAAGTAAGAGATCTTAAATTAAGATGGCGCAGTAATGTAATACCTCCGGAAGGTGGCAGCAGTGTAACGTTGCGGCTGCCGGCTGCCGTAAAACATCACAGAAGAAGAAGCCCCTCGCTCTCATCAGTAAGCGACAAACATGGCCGCCTGTGGGCTATTCCGCTCCGTCTCTTCCAACTTTTTCACAGTTTTGCCTTTACTTACCCGCTCGGCAACACTTCTACCCTTACGGCTGGCATCTAAACCTTATTTTGGAAGAACACTAGCCACGTCTAGTCGATTAACAGCAGGTATTCCTCCGTGAATGTGTCTTAATGTAGCATGTTAGCTAACATTTTCGGTAGCTAGAGGGTAACGGTAGCTAGAGAAAAGGACACGAGAGCTGACGGCGCTGCTGCATGTTTGTCCGTTTTTCTTCTGGTTGTGATTCACGCACAATACTTCAAACTCTTCTGCTGGGAGGCGTTTTGTGTTCTGAGTTTGTTGTGTTATTTTGCAGCGCTTAAGTTCACAGACAAGCACGAATGGATTCGAGTAGAAGAGGACGGAATTGGGACTGTCGGTATCAGCAAGTTTGCGCAAGTAAGTTTCCTGCGGTCCCTGCGGTGCGCACACTCACAGACACACGCATGATCATGCAACACAAAGTAAACAGTTATGCTACTACCTTTGACCTTGGTTTCTGCTCCTTGCAGGAGGCTCTGGGAGATGTAGTTTACTGTGGACTGCCAGAGGTGGGAACACAGCTGGCTCAACAAGGTATGAAGATCAGAGGAGTGTAGCTCAGGCTTACATTACATTACACACCTGTAAAGTACTAATATGAAATTAATAAAGCCTGTTGCATGCGTCTGTTATAATGCGTTTCCTTCTTTTTTAATCAAATGCACATGATTAATTATCTGATGTTGTCAGTATCACTACTGCCAGTGAGTCTACAGGTCCTAAAAAAGTCTTAAATGCCTTAAACTCAGTATTACAACAATAAGGCCTTAAAGGTCATTAAATAGTCTCAATGGTCTTAACTACTACAAACATTTTATCTAATTTCATTTTTCAATTTCATCTTGTGAAAATGAGTAAAGCTTTCTGTATAAAAGTCCACCTTTGTAATGTTATAAATCTTTAAAAACTATAATACTGTCATTTTGCTTCATACTTGCACTTACCTGTTGGCTTAACTCACTCCAATAACCATATTCCTACATAACACTTACCTCTGCACAAGACCACATATATACTACTTCCCTGCAATGCTTCCCTGTGTTGTTTAAATAAGTAAAACATGATTTGTCCCAAAAATCTGTCCTAAATTTGCTTAAAAGGTGTCTTGAACGGGTCTTAGAAAGCATTACATTTTACTATCTGATACCTGTACACACCCTGACTGTTATTACTCAATAGATGGCAGCAAGGTCACTACTCTTAACTTGCTTTTAATGTACAGATTTAAAATGTTCAATTTCCTGTATGAATAGTAGTTTAAAATAAAATCTTGTTTTAGTTCAACTTGAGGGCATCAGAAATGACGTGCAGGATAAATTGGTATTATTTTTGCCTATTGGTTCAAGAGATTGTGTGCAGTTTTGAAATGTTATAGATGTATTAAGTTTTTCCAACACAACATACCTTACAACACATGGATACTTAAATAGTAATAATCCTAATTAATGTTGTCACAAATATTGATGCATCAATACATATAGATTCTGAATATTTAAAACACAATTTGCAGACTAATATTCTAAATTATCAGTACCAGCTGTGCTTTCTCGCTTTGTTTTACTGTTATATTCACTACAGTCATTCTGCTACTAACTTTGAAAAAAGTCATCATTGTTATGTTAGCCTTATTGTATTTAATTTTTAATTAATAATGTAAATTGTGTACCCACAATGTCCATTTTCCCTGTGGTTTCAAAAGTGATATTGAATATGAATACTTTCCAAAGTATTGAATCAAAGTTTTAAATTCCAATATTGTGACAACACGACTCAAAATAAATGATTCTGCATTTTAAAGCAAGAGCTACATAATTTTCCCCTCAGACAAAGTATGTTGGGAAACAATCATTTGCATGGCAACTTGCCATAAATGCATTTGGTTGTAAAATGCTTGTAACACCTGTGTTTGGGCAAATAAATGTAGACAAACCACAAACACGTAACCTAGGTCAACATAACCTAGCTATATTTGCATGTGTCCTCTGTGTCATTGCCACACTTCTGAAATGCTCTAACTTTGATGTGAATGCACTTCTTTCTAACATCTCCTGTGACAGATGAGTTTGGAGCTCTGGAAAGTGTGAAGGCTGCAAGTGAACTCTATTCCCCTTTGACCGGAGAAGTTGTAGAGGTCAATACACTACTGGCAGATAACCCTGGTCTGGTCAACAAATCCTGCTACAAAGATGGTAAGGACACTCAAAACATATTTAGTCCAGGGGCGACCTCTAGCTCACCTGGTTGGTGTGTGCCCCATGTAGGCTGAGGTAGCAGCTTGGGTTCCATTCCAACCTGCAGCTCTTTGCTGCGGGTTATTCCCCCCCCCTTCTCTCTCTCCCCTCTTTCCTGTCTCTTTCCAGCTGAACTATAATAAAGGCAAAAAGCCCTAAATCTGATCTCTAAAAGGTACATAGTCCATGTAGGTCATTCTGTTATTCGAGTAAGGTATTGGAAAGTGAAAGAAGCCAAAATTACTTTGGGCTAATGTGAAGGAAACGGAAGCAAAGTTGTAGGATGATTTTTGACTGTATTGACAACCCTCTGCACTGGAGTCTAAGGTCATATATACAGTTTGTACATTGACGCTAGTCTTTGTTTACCCTCTAAATACTGTTACTGCCACTGTCGTTTGACCGGTGTATATCTTGCAATATAAATTTGGTCAGTGTTTGGAGTTAATACACTGGGGAGCTTCTTGTGTTGAAACAACAAACAAGTTTTATACCCAAACCTAATGTTTATAGATAAATGCTTTGCATGTACTCGTTCAAAAATATAATAATTTAATATGCTGTGGATTGAAAAATGAATACATATGCACTGATAAAATATTTGTACAGTGTTTTTACTTTTTTTTAACCAATCATCATAATTCACATCAATGGGCTGTTAGATTTCAGGGATCTAGCTTCTCTATTTTTTCGCCAGTAGATGGCAGTAATGCAACATGACACAGAAGGTAGCCACATTAGGATAGGAGATGAGGCCTGTTGTGAAGATTGAGAGCTTGTACCTTATCCAATCTGATGTCATTATTTTTTCTGTTAAAATGAACCTTTAGGCATATTTTGTGTCTTTTAAGTGTGACCCATCTTCTGTCTTCATCTGATCCATACCAGTAACTTTGCATGTTGTAGCCCTAGGTCACAAGTTCTTTTAAATTACTGCTAACCATTCTTCATGGCATACCTGTGCTTTACATTGATTTATGTGCTTTTCCTACTCCCCCAAAGTGCAACTAAGTTTCCTTTTAATTTACAAATATGAAACTGTATTTACAGACTTGACGTAACTTGGTTTATACAGTAATCCATGAGACTGAATATTGTCTGCTTTTTCTGTTGTCAGAATGATTTTATTACTGCATGAATGCATTGCGCTGAAGAATTTTTAGGTGTACATATTGTTGATGGTAATGGACTACCTATCTCAAACAGGCTCAATGTATCAATAAGTAGGTTATCACCTGGAAAATAGTGCTTTGGAAAATAATGGCAGTGATGTCAAAAATATGTGACTTATGCAAAATGGGCTAAAGTATTCAGAAACACTGATATGGTCATTAACTCATAGCTTAACCTGATTTTAACCTTTTCAATATAGGTTGGCTGATGAAGATGACCATTGGCAACCCTGCAGAACTTGATGCTCTAATGGACGAAGCAGCCTATGAGAGATACATCCGCTCCATTGAGGACTAACCTAACACCTCCTGATAAGTGCTATGCTTCCTCTCTCCTTTTCAAACACCACTGGCAGGGAGATCCACAAGTTGTGCCTGTGTCAGCTACAACGCATCCAACAGTGGCGCCCAAGAGCTCCAGAGTGCTGACCTGCCAGTGTTGTAGAGCTGTGAACTTTAGGATTCCTTTATCTACTGTTAAAGACTGACTTTAGGGGACCTGTCAGTCTGCACTGACTAAACATCTATTGTTGAGTTGTTGCAGCCTCAAATCCCCAAACTGAAGAGACTGAGATTCAGTCAGTAGAACAGATTACACACGTTCCAGTCGAAGGAAAACTTGAATATCTGTTGTAGGACTTTGTTAGACTTTAAAAAGCACTTTGATCTTCATGGTATTAATAATAATGCTGGTCTACACTGCATGTACGACGGCTAAACTGTAGACATGGGACCTGTGAATTAGAAAATAAACATTTCCTGAGACACTGTGTTTTGCCATTTTTTATTTCCAAAACTTAGACTCACTCATGATTACACAAGATCTTTGGTATAACACGGGTAGTGAACAGGTAATATGCCTGAGGTTATGTCAGAGCATCACATAGTTTAAATGTTTTTTGCATATTTAGACATTTGCATAAAACAGTTTCAGTTAAAACACACACACACACACTCACTTTACATATGTAAGACACTTGCATCACTCCAAAACAGTTTCAGTAACCAGTTATATTCACATAACCCATTACACAAATGTAAACCAAAGGTAGCCCCTACACCAAAATTCAAAATGTATTGGAGCCTGATACCACCTCCAAGTTGACTTAATTTAATACAAACACTGTCAACTTATTAAAATGTTCCTGATGCTGTTTACATCAGTTTGTAAACAAAAAAAGGCCTTTAATTTGTAAAAGATCTGCTGAGAAACACCGACCACCTTTCCCCCCATTTATGACCAAAACTGTAATATCTGTGTATATTTATGTGAAACATGCCTCAGATTTGTGTGTTCAAAAATACAGACTGGGCCCTGAAAAGGAAGCTGCACTGATGTCAAGTACATTGGCTGAGCTGACCCAGTGTTTTTCATCTAGGCTGGTAAAATACCTGAGATTATACTGAATACCAGATGTACAAAATGTTAGGAGCATTTCCTTAACAATAATGAAACTACTGACGGGTGAAGTGAATAACACTGATCAAAGTGTTACATGCTGTGTTCTGCTAGGAAACCATTCAGTTTTGGTTGGGTGTTTGAGCGGGAAACTTGATACCGCAGAGATCGCTCCTGCGCAGACTCTGGGTCCAAATTATGTCACCAGAGGAAGATGGCAGCGGCTGTATCTGGGATATTTTAGCTTGACTCCTGTACTATGGGGGTAGGTGGAGATGTGTCGTCTATCTTTGTATACAGTCTATGGTCCTGACGTTCATGAGGATGCCACTTGACACCATTGCGTCAACAAAGAGCTCAAGCTGTCAACCTGGCCTCCAAATTCCCAAAATTCAAAATCCAATCAACCACTGGTGGGAAATACCAGTACTCCAGAGGTCCTGATTCCATGCCTCTACAGGTCAGAGCCAAGTCCAATCCGCAGTGGGGCCTCTGACCTGTAGAAGTATGGACATAGGACCTCTGGGTGTGTCATTTGGTGTCTGGCACCCTGCGTTAGCGGCGGATCCATTGAGTCCGGAGGGTTGGGTACTGGTACACCCCACAGATGTTTGATTAGATTGGGGTCTAGGAAATAAAGAGACCAGGTCGAAAACTTGAGACATGTCATGATCCTTAGCCATTCCTCAACAGTTTTTGTGGTGTCGCCTTGTCCTGCACTGCGCTGCCCTGAGGGGGTGTACTTGGCTTTGGAAAGGTGGTGCATGTCCAGTGGCATCTACGCTACCCAAGGATTCCCAGCAGAACATTACTGATGGGTGATTGTGGGTCCAGTGTAGATTTTGTTCTTGCCTTGGCTTTGCACTTCAAGACTTTTGTTCTGTAACATTTTGTACTTGTGCATTTTACGGCTAGTAACTGTTTGGTCACGTAGATCCTGTAAACGTTAATCTCTGGGTCACCTGAGTGAAGCAACCGCCCCACCAGGTATGATAGAAAACCTGTCCTTGGCTGTTGGAGTTCGTCTGGCCCTGCCCCGGGGTGCAGGAGGTCGAGGAAGTCCCTCCATTCTGCGATAATCGCTCTCCAGCCTCTCTTTTCTCTGAACTCCCTCGTTCATCACACTGGCAGTAAAGTCTCTCTCGTTAAGGAAGGCAATGGTCTCATCCCTCTTACGGCTCACGTATCCTTTCAGAACAGCATTGTAGGGATTTGAGGCGGCATCTGCGTCTGGATCTTCTAGCTGGTGTTTAAATTCCATGCGGGTGATAACGGGCAACAGGAACTGTTTCCTCTCTCTCACGACACCGCCATCCCTGTGTGATAAGCCCAGAGTCTCAGAGAGTAGGCGTGGGGGCAGGGGCACCAAGTCAGAGCCTGTGCGCTTGTCCACGTACTGTCCAAACTCTACCCGTGCCCGAGCTACATCTTGCAGAGAATGACTCCTCCTCTCCTCCAGGTCTGTGACTATTCTCTCTGGGTATGTCTGGCCTAAGACCACACCTAAACAGTGAGGACAGCAAGGAGATTTGTTTGACAAGGTGTGGAACTGCATACTTCAGGTAACGTTTCAATACAAAAAAGACCCACAGCCTTACAATGAGAACTTCCTTACCAGCACGTCGAAGCATGGACGCAGGACATTTCCAGGGTTTGTGAATGAGCTCATCAGGCAGAGCTGCAAGTTCGGGACACCACTTCCTCACGTAGCTGCCATAGGGGTCGCAGGTCATTGCTGCATCGACGGGGTGCATGACAAAATTCCAGTGATCCAGACCACACATGCCTCCATTCTGCCACATCATAGCATCTATGGCAACATCTGCATCCACCAGGGTGTCCTAAACACGCATATTGGATACAGGTAGTAGGTAGAACTTATTATCAGGTGTGTCGCTGCTATTCGATATCTGTGAGTTTTGTGGCTGTGTGCCTGCACATCTCACCTGGAACCAGCGGTAACCTTCTTGCCAGGGCAGATAGAGATATGCTATGAGAAACGATGCCACCACATGTCTCATGTAGTTGTTCATCCAGCCTGTAAGCCACAGCTGCCTCATGGCTGCGTCCACCAGAGGGTAGCCTGTTTGCCCTTTCTGCCAGGCCTTCAGGTGGCCACGATCATTGCTCCACCGTAGAGCCTGCAAGTATCAGTATATAAATAATGCTATGTTAGTTCTTCATAGTGTGATAAAGGCTTTTAATTACTGATGGAGAGAGTTATATGTGTCATCAAGGCATTTGTAGCCAATGTCTACCTTGTATGGAGGTCTGAGGGATTCCCAGGGGAGGTCAGGAAACAGTGTCAGCTGCCAGTAAGCCAAATCTCTCCAGGCAAGTTTGCGTTGGAACTTTGGGGATCGACAGCGTGCCCCTTTGGCATCCCACAACAGCCAGCGTGGGCTGAGCTGACCAAAGTGAAGGTAGGGAGACAGACTGCTGGTATTTGGTGCATCTGCTCTACCTGACTCTTTTTCGTATCTATACACACCTAGATGACATGGGACAATCATAAAATACTGTTAGATCAATGCCACACTTCTTAACATTCCTCCAAACTCAGTGTATATTAACGTTTACTATGTGTACGCAAGGTGTCTCACCATCATTCAGAAAGGCCTCCAGCCGGGCACATGCTCCTTCTTCACTGAAATCCCAGGATTTACGAATGTTTGCTGCCCAGTCAATCTGAAAGCCAAAATGAACACACGAATATATAGAGGGTTTCATGATGTTATTTTAAGTGAATGTTGGGATATAGCTCTGCTGTGGTTACTGACCACTGTGCCATCCTTCCTGCGGGGCATGCGTGCCAGGCCTAGTGTGTCCAAAGAGACACCCTGAGGCCAGTGGGCAGGTGTGGGGAGAGATGCAGGAGGGTCCAGGGGGGCTCCTAACCCAGACCCTGGGTTTTCTTTGCAGCAGGTCATGAAGTGAGACACTGAACCTATTCCTATACCAAGAGAAAAAGACCACAGGAGTTGTATTACCACATGTTTTAAGCTTTAATGTTTACCACAAATATTTAAGGAATCTCAGTACAGCAAATTAATTTTGTTGTGACTAACCTCTGAGTCCCACACCCTCCGTGCTGACAGAGTAAGGGTCTCTGAGACAGTACGAGTGAAGCATCCTGCATTCAACACCATCTTTATGGAGGGCTGACACCACTGCATCATCCCTCTCCTTCAGCCAGGGTTCATAAAGGCTGTTAGCCAAGACTGTTCTCGCCCCCGTCTCTTTTACTAGCTCCCTCAGGGTACGCAGAGAAGATCCATTTGCATTGAGGAAGACAAGGTGGCTGCCAATGTGCTCCAGAGATGAAGAAAAACAGGATAATGCTTGATGAAGCCAGTATTTACCTGTTAGAAAAGAGAAGATGTGATTGGACAACAATCTTGAGCAGTGATGCAATATCCTTTGATTAAGACTAACAGTAATCAACTTACAAGCTCCTCCCATGGCCACTGTGATCCCAGGTCCCTCCTCTTCTTCAGCGCTCCAGATGAAGACAGGAATGACAGGTGCACCAACCTCCAATGAGCCAATGAGAGCAGGGTTGTCCCCGAGTCTCAGGTCCCTCCTGAACCACAGCAGTACTGGTGGCGTTGCTGATGGAGAATGGGGCAAACCTACGACCTGCTGGCCAGCGCCCTTACGGCGCTGTCGCCTGTTCTTTGAGCGTTTTGGTCTTTCTGGTGGATCCATATCTCCATCATCCATCATTTGATCACCTTCTTCAACCGTGTCGTGCTTGGAAAGTGAGCCAGACAGTCTGGAGACACACACAGTCTGATTTGTTCCTGTTGTCTCAACGCGTGTGCTTTTTTGAAGGTCAGTTTCTTGGGTTGTCTGTGGTGTGCTCGTCTTGACCCAGGCTCCAGTTTGTGGCGGTTTGGTGTTTTCTCTTCTGCCAAGTACACCTGTTAGTTGGGTCTGATTTAATCTGTCTCCAGGTTGCTGTGATCGGGACTCTTGACCAGGGGTTGACAGCTGGTGATCCTTCGTTTCCAGTAAAGAGAGAGCCAGTGCAAGTTCCAGTTCATCATCTTCTGTCTAGAATTGAATTAAGACAATCCATTATGATTATTTCTGGTAAAATAACTACAACAGAGCAATTATGTATGCACTGTACCTTCTATGATACCTTCTAAACACCAAGGGTGACGTTGTGCAAAATCTATGCAGAAATGTTTCTCTTTGGTAGCTGCTAGGCACAAAAGAATTTCACTACATGTTGTCCTGTGTAAGATTACAAATGTGACAAATACATGTTTTTTGATTTGATATTCTTTGTTATGAACTATAAAGGTTGCTGTCAACAGTGTCAACTTGAAATTTCTTATTGTATTTTTGACATCAAAAAGACCCACACACTCCTAAGACAGCCACACTTATTCAAACTGATTAGACCTCTTCTCTGGACTGTGTCGGATATTTCTCTGACTCCTCCGATAGCTTACACCTTTGCCATTTTTGTTAGTACTAGGGTGATGATGATAATTATCGTATTTACATAAATGTATTTATTTTGTTTGTTTTACTAGTACTTAGTATTTATGGAAAAAAAATTCTCATCAGAACTCTGGTGAGCAGGGGTCTAATCCACTGGTTCCATATCTGGCAGTCCCAGCTCAAATTATGGGTCACCTAAGCTTCACAGGGTGGTTGTGAGGCCTTCTTGGCTTTAAGCAGTGTAAGAAACTTTTTTTAAAAATCATACAGTAAGCCTATATCTCAGCATTGTATTCATTTCTTTGAAGAAAACTGAATGGAATTGTTATTATTAAAGTTTACATTATTGTTCAAGATATAAACTTATAAATAATCTGACAGTATAAGGGCACGGTGAAGACCTGAACACAAACCATATTCACAAAGCATTTATTTTGTTCACTATGTTAGTAAATTGTGCTGTTTATCAGTTGTTCTGTTCTGTTATTGTTATGCATTGAATATAGTATTAAATATCCATAAAATGTGTCACATAGTCAGGGGTCATCAGTTTATTCAATGATAGAAAAAGCGATCACTTAAAGGGTTGGGAACTACTCTTCTTACTGACTAGAATACCATGAAACTTCAGTTAAAAGCCTAGTCCCAATTAAACGCCCAGTCCCTTTTACTAGCCCATTGTGGCTATACATCTTGACAAATAAACCCCTGTCTCAATTAGATGCCTGGTCTGGTTGCCAAGCAGTTCTTTTTCTAAGAGGTTCTTTGAAAGTACAAATCCGGGTCGTTGGCTACCTCAAGTTATGTCTCCATTCCTCGATTACCCTGTAATTTATCAATGTTCCTTTAGTCTGTAAGGGTCTTTGGATCTAAGGAATCAAAAGGGTTTTTCATAAAAATTTAATCAAGTTTTGAGTATTGTTTTAACAGGATAAAGTGGTGTTGTTTCAGTATGCTGGATGCCGTAACCTACAAGTGCATCATTCACTCTCTTTCTGATGCGCTGTCTGTCGGAGCTAGATCAAATGAATGATTCATAATTAATATATTATCTGAGGCTTAATTTTTAAACAAGTAATATTCATACTGGTTTTATAAACAATTTGATTGTATTTCCTGATCTTTGCTGATTTACAGTTTTGTGTGAAAGGAATTAACGTCCTGTCTCAAATCCTCCTGAGACCCTGTGTCCTCACATGAGGACATCACATTTTGGGTTTACTTGACCTTATACTTCATTCTACTTAACTTAGACCTGTTGTCCTCATTTGTGGACACTTTTTGTGCAACCTTGTGGTAGTAAGAGCACAATACACTAATTCCTTGTAAAAACAAGATGGCTATCATCTCAGCCAAGTCAGTCTGCACCCGATCCCGACACGAAAGTGAACAAGGTCCACAACCTGATCAGATTTTATGTTTGAAATTTGACTAGTTTTAGCAACAATAATAAGCTAAGACACTATTAATTAGGAAGTACTTATTTGAAGGACTTTATTATGGTTGACAATGTTAATTTTTTTTATACTTATTGAATCCTACTGATCCCAAATAACAAAGAGAAATTAAAAATGCATACCAGGAAGATAAAGACACCTGTCCCAAATATAGGCATGTTGCTTTCCATGATCTAAGCAAATAGTAGCCCGGGCAATTATTTTTAAGTTTTACAATAAGTGAAAACACCTGAGTGATAAGGTGATTAGATTCGTGATTAATGGCTTCAATCATTGTTTTTTTTTTTTTTTTTTTCTTCATGACATACAAGAATGGTGGTAATCTTACCATGTTTTATTATTAATACTAGTGGTTTTCAGACCTGAGGTGGTGGCTTAATTATAATTTTTGCAAACTCAGGTAATGGAATTAGTATTGTTGATACATTAATTTTCAATAAATTACACTTTAATGTATTTCTAACTACAACTTCTAAACTTTCAACTCAAAGTATGGCGTCCGAGGAAGGTAAAAATAATGCCACTACTGGGGCTCCTGCTACTAGCAGAAGCTAACACAAGCTAGCTTTACCTGATATACCTACACAGCAGGGAGTCAGGTAGCTTAGTTAGCGTTTTCGTAAAGAGGAGACGGGTAAAGGTAAAAAAAAAACAAAAACAAAAAAAAAAAACAAAAAAACTTTCGCATAATTAGCACGCTACGAGTTAAAAAACAGTTAAAAGACCAATTAAAGTGGCTTTTTAATTTGCCCATTGTGCTCTATTTTTGCTAACGTCAACTTACGCTAACTTTGTTACCTAGCTAGTTGTTTGCTAACTAGTTAGCCGCTGACAACTTCGCCCAAGGGTTGGGCTAATTTGGGGTCTTTTGCCTCTTGTTGTGGCCCAAAATCCATAAATGCAGTTTAAATAGGTAAGTAAAACACAAAACACCAACTTTATATACATAAAAACAATTTTACTCTCTTGCTATTTTGTCAAAGTAATTTCAAACATACTTGGTTACCACCAAAATTAAAATATAACGTTAGCTAATTCTTGAATTGAGCATTACTCTTTAAGTTTGTTTTCTTTTCACGTAGTTAATTCATTTGTAACTTTGAACCACTTTGAAGCCCAGGATTTGAAATGTGCTACGGCGTTATATTCATATTGAACAAACACTTACCTTATTGAAATATTCCGTGTAGATGGAGGTGAGGATGGAGTGCAGGGAACTGTTGGCCGTGGACAGGGGCTGGATGAGGGACAGAAACTGTGACCGGGTCTCCTGGTGCCCCAGAGCGGACACACACATCACGAAAAACCCCTCTGGATCCTCTCGACCCACCAGCACTTCCCTCAACATCTTCCTCACCAAGACTTTACCATCTTCGGCTCCAGACGCTGCTGAAGGAGGCATCTTAAGGTAAACGGTCACGAAGAATTATAGCTCTAAATGCTGCAAAGCTGCTGTGCGTTAATCCAAGTCTTGTGCATAGGTTAGGCTCTGATATTTAACACATAATGCACTCCACGTCCTGAACCTACCCCTCAGCACCGGTTACCAAACAGCTGATTTTGAGTTACACAAGCCATGTGTTTGTGTTGTGTAACCTGCAAAGCTAAAGGCTTGTAATAGGTTGGTATCACCAGTAGGGGATGTACAAGTCTAATAAATCAGAGCTATGTAGGGAGGCTAGTGAAACCCATGGGTGCCTGGATGTTGACTGAGTAACAGTTGGGATTCCCTGTTTACATTTCATTAATTTGATATTAGGTTAGAGGGATATAGATGTGATTCACATGCTCCAGGAATATCTATTTTTGCCATGAGTATCTCCCTCTTCCCTCTCCCTCTATCGCTTTCATCGTCTCATCAACAGTGTAATCACTCCTCTGCCAAATGTTACATCTCAACAAAAATATGTCATGACAAGGGCCCACACACGCTAAATCCAATCAAATAGAGATCTTTGGTTCAATTTGAATTGATGTAAAAAATGGGGGGGGCATCTACCGTAAGATAATCGTTCTTTAATTTTTGCATAGCCTTCATCTTGACAGGAATGTGGTCCTTTTCAAGTGCACCCTGTGATGTGAGACTGAAAAACAAAGCCAGGAGACAATGTACCCAGCAGTGAATTTTTAATCATGCTCTGTATTCAAGCTGTAGAAGGGTTGCTAAGTAATTGATTTTTTTAATGAGACCATGCATAAGCTTTTGAACGTACGCAGCAGGGGACAATAATATGTGACACTTGTGGACCAAACTCTAAAATGCTTTGTGCTGTTGATGAGGTCCATTTATAACACTGTATTACTTATTTTGTTCATGCTAAAATGCTCTCAAGTGTTCATCTAAAATGGGACTCAGGGGGTGGGCTTCATGTACAAGGACATACAGTCTCAATTATTCAGGCTTTTATCTGAGAAGAAGTCAGAGTGTGTGAGGAGAAGATGTGTTGAGAGCTGTGGTATGTGGCGAGAGCAAGCCAGAAAGAGAGGGAGAGAGAGAAAGAGATTGAGAGAGAGAGAGAATCAATAGTGTTTAGACAGAGAAGTGGAGTCTAAGTGTGTGATCAATAGAGAGCAGAGAGGAGAGATTAGCTGCTTTTCTCTCTCAAACTAACACTGACAAATTGGTGAATTGGTGTATCGGCCCTTGGGCTAAACGGATTGACCTGCTGTTTCCATGTTCTACCGTGTACTGTCAATAAAGATCTGTGTTCGTTGTGGCTCTCAATGAAGAGGGTGAATGAAGCACCGGAAAAGAGAAAAAGGGAAAGGAAGGAAGGGAAATGGAGAACTCTTACAAGGGAGAAGCAAAGCACAGCTCAGGTGCGCAGGTAGCCTCGATCCTCACGAAATGTCCACACCTTTGTCTCATTAACACATACGTGCGCTCACATGTGCATCCTCGTGCATACTGTTATAAAACCATAATAACGTCTCCAGGAAAATTAATGGAAAGACAGATTAAAAACTAAGTGAGGAGAAACGGGCCACTGGTGTAGCTATTTGCAACTCATAAATCATTCTGACACACCCACGCGCATGTAGACACATGCATAGACACACACACACATACACGCACACACGTACTGTAATTAACCACAGGCTATTTACTCTCTCCTGCTGTAAATTAGACATGCAGACACAGTTATTACATTAGGGGGATCTGCCATGCAGAATACTAACAGGAGGAGGAGGGGACACGGGTACACACAACAAACCGCTCCTACAAACATAAACACACACACATACACGCACACAAGAAAGAGGGTATGGAAGAATCATAGACTGACGGGAGTGAAAATGAAGCTGCAGCACAGAGAATAGGGGCCCCCAGCTCTTTGTTCCCTGCTGCATTTCATTATCTGAAACGCCAGCCAACACACACGACACACACACACAACGCACCTCCCCCTTCCCTAAAGCTGTCTGCCTCCACTTCATGCACACAGCACAAAAAGAGAGGAAAATAGAGATACTGCGTCAGTGCCATTCACTGGCATCTGGACTCGGTCATGACAAGCATGTCTGCATGGTCATCCTGAGCAGATCAGCCCGTCCAGAAGCCGCTCTGAGTCTAACACTTCCCTTCAGCCTGTGCTGGCAGAAAGCACCTTCCCTTATATTCTTTTTTAAGCAAAACAATAGGAGATAAGGACTTGATTAAAACAAGTATTGATACCCTGTCTCGGGTAGCTTGTCTCCATTTAGTTCATTTGAAGTTTTTTTTTCTTCTGGCAGTCCACCTCCTTCTGTTTGTGTGTGTGTCCTCTGGTTCCCCCTACCTCCCTCACCCCTCTCTGTCCCTCTGTTTTCCCACGGTGATCGATAGCTCATTACAATCATTGACTGCGGCTCATCAGCACCTGTTAAGGTCTGGAGAGACAGAGAGAAGGTGCATGAGCATCTGAGAGTGTGTGTTGTGTGATGCAATCTGATTGATAAACAGAAAAGATTGGTCTGGAATGAGTCAGGGGTGAAGTTTGACATTTGAAGGGTTATTTTCTGATTCACATTCATTGCTGCGGGTGTCTAGTTTGTCGCCGCTTTATGGTCCTTGGTCTTGGAGAACATCTTATTATGCAACTCACGTGGGTACCATGGTTTGTTGCTATGGTGATTGCCAAGGGAGCCAGAGTATTATAGGTGTTTATCCTAGACAGGAGCAAGGCTACTCACCATCTATCAGGACACGCTTCAATTTACCACACAGTTTGGACCACACATTAAGATCAACACAGTCACGGAGGGACAAAGAGAAAACACAGTGTACAACACAGCCTAGTGTGGATGTGATTTAGTGGATAGATTATTCAATATTCATATTCCTGGAAGAAAGACCTTGTTCAAACACTCAGTTGTTGGTTTAATGCGTCACTGCAGGGTTTGTTTTTGGAGAGGACAGGCTGTGAGCAGAAAGAAGCAAACACAGAGAAGAACAGAGAGACTCTGAGAGACTATTAGAAACTACAAACCATGGTTAAAGGCAAGGGGAGATGTGTAAAAAAAAAAAAACACTAAATAAAAGAGACAATAGTGGGTCCCAGAGAAGTCCCCCATGGATTCATTCACAGGATGTGGTCTAAGAAAGGAGGAAAATTGGCGTAAGAGTGTGAAGTTTTAAGGAAAGGGGATATAAATAGAGTGAATACAATGGAGGACTGAAAAGAGAACAAGTCTCTCAGCCCATGCATAAATTACACACATCATTTACATATTCATTATGTTTTGTGTACTAATGAGAGTATTTGCTTAATAGCTCCACCACCACTGGCAGCTTTTGTCTGACACGAGAGATTTTAAAGAGGAGTGGAAAAATAACAAAAACAAGGGACCAAGGGTCATCGTAGTAAAGTGGGTGAGGTCAATGGTATATAATCGATTTTTTTGCGCCAATCCGATCAATGGTATTGCTGTATAGAACGTGTGTGAACAAGCACAACCTGCACAAGTCGCTTAGAGATGTGAAACGAAGCACACATGATGGGGGGTTGGTAAAAGTTAATTAAAACAACACAAGCTTTATCCAAACTCTCTTCGTCTTTCTCCTCTTGTCTCGGTGGAATAAGTAACTGCTGCGGTAATTACCTACAGGGCAGTCACTCAGAGCATTCCTTCAGGTGCCAAAAAAAGTCTCCCAAATGACAGCAAAGACCAGCGATTTGCGGCGCGCATTTAAGAAATGAAAAGTTGTACACGTGTCAATTAACTAATGTTGTGTAAATACACAAACGTAGCATTTCATACACACAGAGAGGGTAAATGATTCAGAAAGTGGATGAATGAAATGAGGGGAAGAGAGAGGGATGGAAATGTAGAGACAGGGGGAAGGGCAACGGAGGGATGAGCTACAAATGAGAGCGATGGCGGTGGCAGGTTGGCACAGTGCCATCCAGTCAGGACTTGAGCGGGGGCGGGCATGGGCATGGGCGAAGGGGCGAGGAGAATAAGAATGGAAGAGGAAGAGAAACAGACCTCCATACTGCTAGCATGGTGCCACCTTGGCACAGGCACAATGGGGCGAAACGAACAGCAGAGCGGGCAGAGGAAAGAAGATATAGAAAATATCAGAGAACAGCAGAGCATAGGAGTGAGCAAGATGCCAGCAGACACGGGATGACTCAGATGTAGATGGATGAAGGGAAGCATAGAAGGATGTTGGGGAGAAAAATGGATGAAACTATGAAATTGTAAGGTCTAAGTCGGTGATGACCATTGATCTTACGGAGAAAAATGTCGGTGGAAAATCCTGCATTTCATTCACATTTCGACTCTTCTTTCTCTCCATGCCAGCCACTGCGTGCCAGCCAGCGGGCACCATGCCAGCTTGCAGTCGTGGCATACCCGAAGCTATCAAAGCGGTCGGCAGGGGACTGTCTTAGTCAAAGACAAGGGGGACTCACCTCTGAGGATTTGCTGCTAATCGCCGTTTGTTTGCTTGGACAAAGCCAAGACGAGGTGCCCAGGCAACGGTTGCCAGCGAATCTGTGATGGCATCTTTTCAGGGGCGGCAAGGGCACAGGGAGAAAGATGGCACGCTGCCAAGCCAACATAACACACACATTTGCAAACAGAAACCTCCATACGGTGAGCAGAACATTTCGGATGCCTTAAATGTTTTGGCGATGGCATCCCCTCAAGGGAGAGACCAGGAACAGAGATGGCACCATGCCAAACGCAAACAGGGAGGCATTCACAGGCGCCACCAGAAGCTGTACAAAAGCGTAGTAAATGCGGACACAAAATAGTAGCAGAAGGTCTGAACCAGAGCCAAATGCAACTGTGGTGGGAGTATGGGACAAAAACCATTTCCTCGATGCCAACCCAGCTCAGTGCCAACTGCTGCACTAGAAGGAAGCTGCTGCCCATTACAAAGAACTACAAGGGATCGTACCATTCCATGATGAAGAGGAAGAGAGTGTGGAAGAGGAGGAATAATGAGCAAAATGAATAAAGGATATAGAAGAAGAAAAAATGGGGATTTTTGTGCTTAACGAAGAACAGTGGGAGTGGGTGGACAAGGATGATGAAGAGCCTCTTTCCTGCACATGCACACCTGGGACGTTCTTAAAGGGATATCCCCTCAGACTGCTGTGTGTGCTAAAGGGAGGGATGTGTTGGCATCATCTCCAGGGTGTCAAGCTGTGTTTCTCTATTGCCAGTCAGGGAGGGTGCTGCAGTCGTCAGGGGCGGGCAACTGTCTGGGCATCTCATCTGCAGCTAATTAACAGCCACACACTAATTCTAACAGCCGATCATAATTAGCGATTTAATCGCTCGTCAACGCTTTACTCCCCCCTTAAATTGTGCCTCCTATTTGGACACGTGCGGATAAGCTAAGGAACGCCGGATCCCCCCTCCCCTCCTCCTCGTCCTTCTTTCCTTCATCCTTGGCTCCAGACTCCAGTGGGATCTTAATTAAGCCTGGGCTTCATTATGCAAATGGAGTACAATAAACGACAGCAGAGGTGGAGCTGGATCCAGACTAAAAACGGAACGGTGGGAGGGGAGCACTGGAAGTGGAAAATGAAGAGATGTGGAAGGTTACCAAAATCGTCTATATGATGTTAACGCGTTACGATAATTGTACATTGCTGTAATATGAATGTCTTTGGTGTACCACCACCTCCACATGTGATGTGGGGACCAGCTCTGATGCTCCATCACTGTTGTCACTGGAAAAACTTATCTGAAATAACACTGGATTCGCAGAATGTCGTCTCTCACAAAGCAAATTCATAAGGGAATGGTGACAATGAACCCCTTAATATCACCAGTTGGCCGTTGTCGTGGATACGAAGAAAGATGGTAGAGATAGGAAGAGAGAAAGGAGGCAGACAGAAACACTGACAGTGGCAGCAGCATGGCAGCTAATGTCATCTCAGTTTAATCATCGCATGGGATCATGGGGTTCATGAAAATTCATTTGCATATCATTAAATGGAGAGAGGTTATTTGGTGCAGGCAGCCAAAATGGGATTGGATGAAGGAAGAAAAAAAAAAGGCAAATGGAGGGGCTCGTTATTAAACAGCAATGTTTTATAGTCCGCCAGCCGATTCATTTAATTTGGGCGTAATTAAAATGTGTCAGACTCAATCAATCATTCCAACAGGGATACTATCAATGTTTCAGTCTGAAAAAAGACTAATCAGTGGATATGCGGTCGGACATTTTCCAATAACAGTTTAAGTGCTTTAGTCTACTGTGAGCTTGACCCATCCGCTCTTTTTTCTAATTTATCTAAAGGAGTGTATGAAAACATCCTCTGTGACTTCTCTGTATTGTGTCAAGACATGTCTATCTCTGACAGGTGGTGATGCCACCCCGTGTTAGTCAATACGAGGATGGCTCACACAGTCTTTTTGACCTTAGTAGTAAGCTGTCAGTGGTGTGTATGTATGTGCATGCATATGTGCATTTCTCATTTCCATAAGTGATGTAATTAGACCGCCCTTTCACATGCAGATCAGTTTGACAACATGGCAATCACTCTAACACACACATACAGCCATACACACATACACACCCAAACACACGCGACAGCACACGCTTACTGCCGTGACCACCCCCATATCATGGGGAGTCTGTTGTCTGTGAGCAGAGAGTGTAAAGATTAACATAATCCAGCTAATAAGTGTGAGTAATATTCACACAGTGACGCGTGGCGTAGACACTGTCCTGCTGATGCGTATTTGTATCTCATTATAGATGTAAAGTACTGAAGGGGGGCTGATGTGGGGGTACCAGTGTGGATGGGGGGATGGTGAGGGGTCACAAAAAAAAAGTGTGGGCCTGAATGTAGAGACACCAAAGAATGACAATAAACAGCAGTATTTTTATGAAGCTATTTCTACAGAGGTCTAGAGAGTGCAGATAAAGTATAAAGACAGATAACACAGGGTAACTCATAACTGGGATGCTGGAGGTCGGTATAAGAAGTCTCTCTAATGTTTCTACAAAATAAGGAAGACAATGTCACTCATTTTTCTGCTAGTTTACAGTACTAAGAAGGCACAGAGAGTCCGTTTTTGCAGCAGAATGTAGGAATTATAAATAGAGTGTATTTGCGCTTGCAGGCTAGCTCTGCCACATGATTGATTAGGATGGTGTGACGACCATTAAAAAGTCATTTAAAAGATGGATAGGGACCACATTTCCAAATAAAAACCACTTTATACCTGATGAAGTGCTGAACAAACTCTCCTTCAAAGACATTTACTGATTACTCTCGGTGTGTGTGAGTGAGTGTAATGTGGGAAGCACCCATGTACTGTGTGTAGCTCTGCATCAGCTGTAGAAGATACCAAAGCAATCTTCAGGACGCAGTCGGGCAGTGGGTGGTGTTGTTCGCATTTTAAAAACTAGAATTAGATCTCAATTTTTCTGATTAAAAGGGGGAGTGTGATATTCATGTGGACACAGATGTAATCTGTTTGCATGCACATGTCACAAACAAGCCTACACACACATACACACACACACATGCACACACACTGATTGAAATGTATCTGATAGCACAGCGTCGCTTCATCTGAAGCCTTATCCCAAGAAGCAGAGCTGTGTCTAAATGTGCGAATGTATTTCAGCTCTGTCTCTTTAACTTGGGGCTCCACCACAGCAGCATGCTTTGGGATTCATGCATAAACATGAGCTGGCCTTTCAGCTCTCTCCTCACATAACCAATCTAAATCTAAATGAGCCCCCACTACAGATACACCAGCAGGCAATGACATTACACCCCCCCCAGCCCAACCCCCTACTCTACCCTACTACCCCCAGCGACACATATACACCAGCAGGCAATAATTTCACGCCATCCCTCAAAGCCCCCACCTCCTCTGCACACACACTCGTACCCCTTTTTGCCGCAACCCCACCAGCTGCACAGTACTCATTTGATTAAGAGGGGGAGGACAGGGAGAAGGAGAAATGGTGGGGGATCACTTTATCAGGATGACTTTCTAAGACGGCTATCATCAGCTACGAAGCTATCTCAAGCCCTTTTCTGTGTTTACTTTGCTATTGTTCTCCCCATGTATCTGTTTGTCTGTTCCCTGCAACCCCAATCAGAAGTGTTTCACAGAAATGTTTCCTCTGTTGTCGCACTCATGTGTAATGGCTAAATGAATGGCTTGCTGCTGGAGAACAAGGAGCAGATACCAGTTTGTGTTTGAGAAGCTGAACACATTCTTGTACTGTAGTTTTTTTCGTCTCTGGCAAGTTGTCTCATCAACCACTGGAAAGTTTTACACACACAAAAAAGAACAAAATAATAAAATCTGCTCTACCAAGCTATGCTGTGGTCTTTGAAATGTTGCATATGAAAATCTGCATGTCCTAAATGTGCTGTAGTGTGCAATTTTACTCCCCTCTCTCCCAGAGTCGTAAAACACATTATCATCAGCAGCAGCAGCAGAAGCAGCAGTGTAATTCATCCGAGGTCGTTAATATTCATCATATCATTTAGTCACAAAGGAAACTCATCTGGCTGAATGTCACAGATGTAATTAATGAAGTGACCCTAGAGGTCATGGCTCCATTCACCAAACGCCTTCCACACACTGCTGTGTTGCACACACACACACAGTTGCACATCAAAAGCGTTCCAGCCAGCCAGCCAGACACACACACACACACACACACACACACACACACACACACACACACACTGCCACCGAGCATACAACCTGGAATATGAAACGCATATAACAGGCAGACGCATTCACATACCACAACATTCACAAAATGGCTTCTCTTGGTTAGACCAAAGGGATGAGACCAGAGCATGCACCAAAGCAGACTTTATTTAGCTCAGTGGAGTATGGGAAGGGAAAGGAAGAGAAACACACACCAGTAGGGGAGAACTTGGGGAGGGAGAGTATAGAGACACACTAAACCACTGGAGCAGGACATAAGGACAGGTGCACATCACAGGTATCTTT
This sequence comes from Epinephelus fuscoguttatus, assembly GCF_011397635.1. NCBI lineage: Eukaryota > Metazoa > Chordata > Actinopteri > Perciformes > Serranidae > Epinephelus > Epinephelus fuscoguttatus. The sequence continues at coordinate 23,356,282 of NC_064755.1, forward strand.
TTGGTCATCACTATGGCAACAACATATCCAGAAAAAAATGAAAAGAATAGTTTTACCTAGAGTAAGGATAACAGAGTCCCTTCACCATAGAGGACCCCAATATGTACATCTTACAGTCACTAAGATCAAGAGAATACGACAGAAATGAAATTGAAAATAATCTGTATACAAAAAAACTGCCTTTGTGGTATTTGGAATGCACATTTCTGTACAGAAGAAAGCTCATTGGTATTGTCGTAAACATTGGTTAGTTTAAGAACAAAAAAAAAATGACAGAGTTAGTCAGTCCACATCCTTTGGAAAGTTGACTGTGTGTCAGTCTGAGTTCAGCAAAGCTGTTGTAGCTGGACAAATGGACTAGAGACATTGCAACACAGAAAGACTGACACCATACCGCTGGAAGGTTTGGGGCTGAACTCCTTCAAATAGCTATGCAGTATCTCCATAAGTATTGAGAAGTTAATGCCCCAAGCAGGTTTCTCTAAAACTGGAAGCTTGAAAAAATATTTCTGGTATTACGAAAGCCATTTTTTTTTTATCTTCTGAGTATCGGGGTAATTAATAGGATACTGAAAAACAAACCTGATGGAATTGAGCCCCACATATCCATTTGTTTTCAACAGAATCAACAGAGGAGCAGTTTATCAACAGCATCACAGGTATCATTACAGTTTGTAGTCATTAAAGCCTAGTGGTAAAGCGATCAGAGCATGCATCTTTCTACAGTATCGTTAGAAACTACAGTACATTAGCAGCAAACTGGACATCCTTAAGGGCTGAAGTTCAACACTATGGTAGAAAAGAAAGAAAAATAAACTGCAACATTTCTCAAGAGAAGTAAAACTCTTTAACCGCTATATTACAGACTGCCATGGCTCTAGTTTGGGGTTTTGGTTACAGTCTCCAGTGTGCTTATGAGAGGCAGAAAACAGTAGCTTAGATATAGGGACTCCTTCCTTCTTTAAAAACAGCAATACATCGTCAAGTAAACAGTAGCGCTTTTTTTTTTTTTGTAGGTCATATGGTTAAAGTATTATCACGTCTTTGGATTTTTGTCTTAAAGCATTAATTATTGTTTAGCTATTATTGTTATATTATCATTATTACAGTTAGAATAAGGACTGGTTGCAAATGAACACAGGAAGAAAGGTAGAGAGCAAAACAGGAAAGTAGGTAGGGAGGGAGGAAGAGGGAAAATAAATTAAGTGTACAAAAATAACATCAATAACATCCGAAGTTTTTCTCAGCTTTGCGCAGTAGCTCCCCATCTGTAAGTGGAAAAGGGAGCTATATCTCAATCATCCAATGAAGTCTTGAGTCAACCATACAAAAGCTAAATACTGTACATTTACCCCTCACACTATTAAACACTTTAGTTTCAATAAGGTTTTTGTAACAATCTATTACTCAAAGGTGAAAAGCTCAGATCTTTGAAATACAGGTGTTTTTTGTAGATATCTTTTTAATACTTAGTCCAAGGTTAAACCATGCCTCTTCTGTTTTAAAAACAGAAAAGTACAGTATTAAGATCACATTTGAAGCAGAGCCATGTTGAGCTGTTGACCTGAGCATAGAAAGCTTTACATTAATCACATAACATTGGTCAGCCATTGGTATATTCAAATAGAATGGAAAGGCAGTAAGTCACCTTGCCGGAACATATCAAAGCTGTCATAATCTTTTCATAATCATGACACTATATCGAAGCAAGACAGTTTATCTCAATCCATAAGATTTATATTAAGAAACTATTACTAAACACACACAATGTAAATTTGAGTTTGGTTAAAGTTTTCATATACAGTATAATGGTTGAGTGCTATAAAAAATAGTTTGCCCCGTTCAGGACAAACTGGCCTTTACGTTCTGTGCTATTTGGGCTGTTATCCACTAAAGGAACATAGAAGGTGTACATGTACAACAGAAGACTCATCATTGGCTTGTGGAGGGTGAAGCTGCATCCTGGCACCGTATCAGTCTATTAGTACTCGGCTTACTTTTGCCAGCTGCAGATCTCACCCCTTCACCGTACAGACGTCAGCTCTGCAGTTTGTTATTGAAAACAAACGTGTTGAAACTAAATCCACAGACATGTAAAATTTTGGTTACGAGCTTTGGAATCTGAGTCAGTCTTTACAAAAGCTCTATGCGAATACCTCCGTCTATTTCAAGGATATTTTTCCGTTTTTTTTTTTTTTTTTCCCCCATCTTCTTCTTCATCATCCACTGTTAACTGCTTTGTTTTTCTTCAAGTTTATCTTTTGGAGCTCTCTATTTACACTAAAATCTCTTTGACAATTTCTTTTCCAGCCTCTTACAGACTGGCACTACTTGCTACACAGCTAGTCATCTAGCACTGTCTGGTGGAGGGCCCACTGTGAGTCTGTCGTGCAGACTGAGAGGTAGACTGCAGGTCTAGCTGGGCAGTGAGGTCACATACTTGGAGAATGCTCTTTGGCCTCTGTGGCATCTGGTTGGTTTTTATCAAGGTGGTGTTTGGTTGTAGTAAGGTGTCTGACGGAATAGGGAGAGGAGCTCTTTTCAACAAGAAAGAACAGACCAGGAAAGAGTTTAAGAACGATATGAAAAGAGGAAAGCTGTGGTAGAGAGGACTTGGTTTGGGCTCTCTCCTACTTTCAGTTGAGAGAGTTTCTCTTTGGGCCACTGTGGCTCGGCATCTTTGGGGTGTTTCGGTTACAGGTTTGGCAGCAAAGTGAACAGGGTGTGGTGGTCGACAGCAGGTGCAGGAGGGGTTTGGGGTGGATGAAGTAGAAAGAAGCAAAGGAACTGTAGTCTGCCTCTCTAAGCTCTGTCTCTCTCCCCTGCCCCTGCGGACAACTCGGCCTGCTCCCTCTCTGCAGAGTCAGAACTCAGGCTCCTGGCCCTCTTCTCCTTGGCTCTGGCATTCTGGAACCACACCTGCAAAAAAAGAATTATATGAATACATTAGCCATTACCTTTAAATAATTGTTCTGAAACACATTGTTAATCTTTAATAAACGCAGTTCAAACTGCATTTTCTCATTTATGAATATTTGAAACATTTACCTGCACCACTCGGTGAGGCAGTCCCAGCTCCTGGCCCAGTGTCTCACACTCATGTCGGTTAGGGGTACGGTGGCTCCTGTAGAAGTCTCTGAGCTGGAGTACCTGGAAGTGGCTCATCTGTGTCCTTTGGCGCTGCTGCTGTTGTTGCTGCTGTTGCAGACTTTGTGTCTCACCCCAATCTGAGCTTGGACCCCCAGATCCCTCAGGACTAGGAGACCCTTGGTCAGCCATACTGGAACCCTCCTCACATGGGTACTCCTCGTCCTCCTCCTCATAGTCCTCATCCTCCTCTGGGTTGTTCAGATCAGTGTGTGACGATAAAGAAGTTTCAGGCAGCTTCACAGTTGACTCTTTGTTAATGATGACATAGCCATGGTTTGGGATGAGGTTGGAGGAGACAGATGGGCCCGGTCTGTCCATGACAGATGACAGAGCCATCCCAGTCTGCCCGTTGGATCCATTACTCATCGATAAGTTGAAGCCCGCTCTTTCAGCCTCTGCCCAGTGGCGTGACCTCATATGGGCATCCAGAGCGCTCTTTACCTTGAAGAGAGCCCTGCAGAATGGGCAACGCAGGTGGTTCAAACCCATGCTGAAACTGGATCCTGGCCCCATTGATCGGAACTGTCCTTTTCTCTCTCTGGCCCGTGTATTTTGAAACCAGACCTGTGAGGGAAAGACCAGCATTTTTTTAAATTCCACATACACAAAACAACAAGTCATTTTCTGTACATGGCTTTCTATTTCTCTCTTTCAAAAACATTGACATATTCAAACACAGCAAACATCCATAAAATACCTGAACCACACGTCTTGTGAGGCCTACATCCCGTGCAATGCCTTCCAGGACTCCTCTGGTGGGGTTAGAGTCCATACTGTAGCGCTGATACAACACTTCAAGCTGTTCTGGAGTGATGGTGGTTCTCTGACGCTTATCCCTTCGATGCTCTTCCTCAATCTCTCTATTGCCCCTTTGGCCTTCAAAGCTGGTTTCTGACATTAGCTTTGAACTCTGCTTCATCTGTGTCAGGGAACTTTGAGAGAGGCTGGTGAGGGTGTTGCTTGGGTGATCAGAGAGTGTGTTCTTAATTTGTATGCTGTTTAAATGTGAAATCATAGGATGTGTGGGATTAGGGTGCATCTGGGACATAGCTCCTGAAAGCATTTGACTGGCCATTAGGGTGTGGTTGGGGTGGAGCATCATATAAGGCATGGTTCGGTCTGTAAAGCCAGAGTGGAGAAATTGGACCTGGGATTGAGCTGCCAGAAGGTGCCTGGTCTGATGCTCCTGCCACAGCTGGAATGAAGGCAAGGACATTGGGCACAGGCTGCACTGGAACTGAGCCTGGGTTTGGGGTTGGAGCTGTTTTTTTGGCTGGGTTTCAGTGGATAGGCCAGAGGTGGCATCAGGCATCCGACTGTGGCTCGTTTCAGACTCTGGAGCAGCAGGGAGACTGGGTGAACTATCACCAGGCTTTTCAACAGCTTGATCAGCAGGAGGGCTGTGGGTATGCCCCTGGCTGGAATGAGCTGTGGACACGATGGTGGTAACTGTTTTTTGTGAAGAGGAGGAAGAGTGAGTCTGGGGTCTTTCTGAAGTACTTTCTGGCTGCACATAGGGCTGAGGTTGTGGAGAGGACCCTGTTATTATGGCCTGAACAACTTCCTTACGCTGGATGTCTGCATCTGAAATTCCATTTTGAGTTTCAACAAGACCTGGGCTCTTGTTAGCCTGAGGAGGAATTGTTTTATCTTCTTGTTTCCCAATAACAGGTGTTGGTTCACCTTTGACTGTTGGATGCTCAGTTTCTGTGCACTGAGAGGAAGAATCAAGGACTGGTGAGTCAGGGGTGCTGTAATACTCATAAGTCAGATCCATGGAGTTTTCATTCTGAGATTCACCTTGTCTTTCATCCACACAGCTGTTATCCCCAATATCACCATCATCATCATTCTTGTAGCAGTCATTTCTCTGTTTGTGAATGTTGTCAAGCTGGTTCTTCCCCTCTAATCCATCATCTGTGCCCCGGTCTTGATTTTTGCGGGCTCTCTGCCTAGCATTTTGAAACCATACAACAATGACTCTGTTAGGGAGAGACAGCAGAGCAGACAACCTGTCATATTCTTCCTCTCTAGGATAAGGAGTAGCCTCAAACACTCCCTGCAGGGTCTCCAGCTGTTGCTCCGTGAAGCGGGTTCGGGAGGAGCGCCGGCCCCTATGGAGCTCTCCTCTCTGGAGCTCTGTTGTCTGGGGCTGTGAGGAGGTGTTGGCTGTAAGGCCCGGTGACAGTGAACATGGAGACATTGTCAGAGGCTGGTTTTGTGCTACTTCCTCTCTGGACTCCTCCAGGGCTGTGGTTGGGGGGTTATTAAAATTGTAAGGGGAATCCTTGTCTCGCTGGCGCTCTTTAAATAAGGTGTTGCGAAACCAGTGTTTGATGACTTTATGAGGCAGACCAGAAAGAGCAGACATCTTGTTAATCTCTTCATCACTGGGGAGGCTGTTAATATCAAAGTGTTTCCTCAGAACAGTCAGTTGCTCCTCAGAGATTCGGGTTCGGGTTCTCTTACTCTGTTGGTCAAGTATTGTTGGGCTGACTTGAGGTTGCTGTCCTGTTTGAACGGGGCTGGGCTGAGATGGTTGAGCCAGCAGCGCAGGATTGAGCTGTGGAGGCTGACCTTGCAAAGCTGGGCTGAGCTGGGGTGGCGGGACTAGCAAAGCTGGGCTGAGCTGCGGCTGTTGCCCTAGCAGTGTCGGGTTGAGTTGAGATTGGTACAGCTTGGCCAACTCAGGGTTCACACTTGAGTCTAACCAAGGTTGGGGCTGGAGACTCACAGACTGCATCATAACTGGAGGGAGAAGAGGAAGGTCCATGGGAAAAGGAATGGGAGGTAGGGGGAGCTTAGGTAAAGGTAGTGGGGCTATAGGAAGTTGGGGCAAGGAAAGAGGAAGCATAGGTATTTTAGGTAAGGTAAGAGGTATGGAGTTAGCTGGGGGTGTGGTATGAGAAGAAGCTGTAGCAGATGTGCTTGAGATGGCTGCTTCTTGTTGTGGGTTTTCTTGAGGTTGAGAAGGAAATTGAGGAGAAGAAGGTGCGGGGGCAGTTGGTGTCGGTTCAGCTGGAGTACATGTTTTGGTTATGGGATCTGAAAATGAGGGTGCAGGTGATGGTGCAAGAGCTTTAACTTGAGGCATAACTGGTTCTGATGCTGGTTCTGATTCTGGGGAAGGGGCTGGGGCAGCAGCTGAAGCAGTTGAATTCTCCGCAGATTTCGGCTGTGTGAGAGGGTACATCTGGTCATACTGAAGCCTGTATTCTCTGGAAAACCTCTCCAGTGCAGGAGTGGGAAACAGCATCCTATGAATGTACTCCCGGTGGCTTTTTAAAATCAAGGCATCTGAAAAAAACTTGCCACAGTCTCTACATTTTTCTCCTCTACCACAACATCCTTTCTCTTTGTTTGTGGATTCCTCCTCTTTCTGCCTTTTCTCTTGTGGAAAGTTTTCTCTCTCCCTGTTGGCCTCTACTTCTTTGTTATCCTCATTACAGCCCTCCATCTTTTCCTCCTGTAGTCCACTAAACTCAGCTCTTTGTTCATCTGAGCATACCTCCATCTTGTTGATATGAGAGCATTCATGTTTCTCCAGTATCATATGAGTTGATATCTGCTGCTGGTGTCTGTGTCTACTTTGTATGTATTGCAGTGCCAGCTCATAGCCATAACTCTGCAGCAGGGCTCGAAGAGGCTCCCCATTCACAGCAGCATAGGGCACTCTGGGAGGAGGACACTGCAATCCCAGAAGATTATATGAGGATGAATCTGTTTCTTCCCTCTGACTCTCATTTTTAACAGCAGGAGCAGGCATTTCTTCTTTTTCTTCCTCAAGACTAGAACTGCTTTGTTCTCTTTCTGACCTGTTGATGGAGGATCCACTGCAGCCAGCTTCAACCTTGGCTTCACACTCAACAAGATCTTTTGGTTGGCTAACAGCTGGGTTTAAACTTTGTCTCTGGATTTCTTTCTCATCTATGCAAGGTTGGTACTCCTTTTTATCTTCTGCCTTAACCTGTTCTTTTAGGATGGAATTGACAGACACTAACTGACTAAGTTCTAGACTCTTAACAGCTAACTCTGGGTTAAGATTCATGTCTCCTGACAAGTAAAAGGGCAGAAGAAGTTGCTGCTGCAGAGAGAGCAAGTTCTCTGGTGCCAGAGGGAAGTGTTGTTTAAGAAGATTCTCTGTCCCTATGGGAAGGTGCTGCATCAATTGGGACTGGAATAGAGCTGTGTGTTGTTGTAACTGAGCTTGGGCCTGCGCCTGAGCCTGGGCTAACTGCTGCTGCTGTATTAACATTAGCTGGTTTCTTGATGCTATAATTTCCGCCACTCTCTTTTTAGCCTGCTGGCTGTCAGTTGGGTTAGAGAGGGCTGGCTGGGCCTCGGCTGCTAAGCCAGCGCCTAATAGTAAAGAGGTTGAAGAGCTTACTACGTCTGGCCTCTTGGTGAAAGGCAAACTCTTGGATGTTTCTTCTCTGGTGGTAGCAGCCTGAGTAGCAGTGGTGGGGACTGATACTGGAGCAGCTACGCTTGTTGCTGGGGTCTGTGGTGCTGAGTTCTGGGCAGCACGAGCTCTAGTCTGATGAAGGACAGAGCGAAGATGTATGTCCAGTGTGGAGCTCTGGCTATAGCCCACTCCACACAATCGGCAGCGGTAGGGTCTAGGATCTGGGCCACGGGGAGCCTCAGGGGCAGCAACACCTGTGCCAGAGTCCTGCAGGGCTCGTCTGGCCCGATGGAGATGGCTCACAGAGTTATAGTGGACCAGAAGAATTGTTTTCTGAGTAAAAGATTCAGAGCATATTGTGCATTTGTAGGGCCTGGTTGGATCCAGATATCGGTCCATTGTGGGGTTCGAACTCTTTTTGACAAGAGAGCTGGAAGTAGGTTCTGATATGATCTCCTCATGTGGCCCTTTCTCTGGCTCAGTTAAATCCTCCTCACCTCCATCAGCTTCACCAATCATGTCTTTCTCTTTTAATTTTACTTCCTCTTTTTGTTCCTCCTTTCCCTCCATGCCTAGTGCTTCTTCCTCTATCTCTTCATCCTCATCCTCTCCTGCTTCTTGACCCACTTGAGGTGATAAACTAAAATCTTGTTGAACTGAATTTTTATTATGCTCCATGTACTGAGCAGTGTGAGGCGGCAAGAGTGTATTCTGCCCGTGTGTGTTGTCCAGCTGCGAGTGTGTGTTCTGCATGTGTCTCTGCAGGGCCTCCTGACTGCGGCATTGTCTAGAACAGAGGGGGCACTCTGTCGCCGCCCTCATGGCGTGGTACTGCCAGTGCAGCTGGAGCTTCTCCTGAGTGGGGAACGCCAGGCTGCACCTGCTGCAACGGAACCGGTAACCATGGCGATCAGAGAGGGGAGGGAGGTCGCCGGGCGGAGAGGTGGGCGGGGAGGAGGGGGGTGTCTGAGTTGGGGACTGAGGAGCCAGTCTGCCATTGGAAGGGTGAGTGGTGTTGTCTTCTAGGGGTGGGGTGAGAAGAGCTGTGACATCTTTGGGTGCGGCTACATCTCCCTCAGTGTTCTCCACTGAAATGCCTGCAAAATGCATACAAACAGTAAACAGTAAATTTTAAATAACATTAGATCAAGGAGACAATGTGTTCTCAATCAACTGCTATGACACCTAAGTTTTACGATGCGTTTCATACCAACCTTTGTTTTTCTGTGAATCAACTGAGGCACTGGTTTCAGCAGTGTCGGAACAATTTGCATTGTTATCCTTGGTGTTTTTATTTTTCTGAGTATCATCTGTCTGTGGTTCCGTCTGCAGCTCAGGCTGCGGTTGTCCCATGGGTGGTGTGACCTGGAAGAGAAAGAAATTTAATGATCTGTCAATTTTGTTTTCCTTTTGGTTTTTATTGCCACTTATACTCTGTTGTTTTACCAATTCAGACCAAAAGAAATATGGGATATTACCATATTTCCTTAGTCCAATGTTATGAATAAAACATTTAATTGTACAGCATAATAGCAAGCAAATATCAAGATGTATAAACATGAGTGCCTGCACACCCTGTCCTAATATCATAAAACATTAAAGTGTGAATCTGTAAGTGTATCGTTACATCTTGCACCTGCCTGCACAGCATTATCGACAGCAAGGCACATCAATTTGGTAATAAGTGTATATGGTTGAGATATGTGGCTATGCCCTTCAGCTCCCTACGACACCCTCCAACATGCCCCAAGGGTTTAATAAAACTTTACTGAGCTGAATAATGAATTTATTTAAAATCATTCTTCATATAGAAAACCTCCATCTCCACAGCTTCAAGCACTGAGAGCAAATACTATATCTATGCGAACAGCTAGCTACCCTTAGGAAAGAACGGGCAGCTAAAGATGAGATTTACATGACAAGAGTTTTCTCTGCGTAACAGCTTCATAAGAGAGAAAGAGAAGAACCACACACACACACATACACACTGCAGAGAAAACTGAAGGTCAGGCTTAATCTAGAGAGCGTAATTGGAAAGCAAGGTACATAATGGCCATCATCACCTCAGTCTGAATTAATGAACCTCAATTACTATCAGAGAGAGTGAGGGAGGGGTAGGAGGGGAAGGAGGGAGGACGACGGTGGGGGGGTAAGGGGTGTAGAATATGAAAAAGAGAGAGAGCAGGGAGAGGGAGGGAGAAAGTATGGGGCAATGAACAAAAAAAACTGCTTCGGAGAGGAAGAGAGTGAGTAAGGGAGGGGTAACGCATAAGAAATTGAGAGAGAGCTTGGGAGAGACAGAAAGGGAGGGGCAGGGACAGAGATTGCTGAATAGGAATGATAGGAGTAGCTGGAGGGGGGAGGGAGGGACAGCAGAGGGGAGAAAGGGTGAAAAGCAGTCAGTCAAGTGGAGGCGAAGAGCGCAAGAGACAAAGGCCACTTAGCATACGGGCCAGGGAGATGGAGGATGGTGATGTGGATAGATGACCAGTCTTTGTTAGTTGGAGAGACACAGTAAAAAGCATGGGGGCCCCTTTTTAGCTTGACTGCACTTCTGGTAATAGAGGGCTACTTAAACATGCATTATAGAAAGACTGGCTTTTCCCTCACTCACTCAGTCAAACCCTCTCTCTTCCACTCTAAAAGACGCGCATACACATACACACCGAATGCACGGCTGCATCAAAGATGATAGCGGGGAGCTACTTAAACATGCATTAAAAAAAGCGCTGCCTTTCTCTCTGGTGCCTTCTTAATGGAATTGTCTCCCTACATTTCACTCTCCCCCATCCCCCATCGCTTTGCCTTCTCGTTTTCTTTTGCTTCCCGACAAACGCAAATACAACAAATACACACTTGCATACACTTACTGTGCTGATGAGCTTGTCTACACAGTCCTGCGCCACACTGTGCACATGTGTGAGATGCTGTCGAAGGTGTGTGTGTGGGAGTTTAACCTGGCACAAAGGGCACTGGACAGTCTGAGAGAGGCAAGAGAGGACAGAAGTGAGAAAAAAGGTTAAAAAGTGTTGAATTAGAAGGCTGAAAGAGAGCACAGATGTGCATGTCTGTTTGTTTGTGGGGTTACACGAGAACTGCATTTATTGTGACAGTTTTATATTCACGTGGACACACTTAAATGATTAAAATGTGTGTCCACTGCTCACCTGCTGGTTCTCATTTTGCTGGTGTATTCTGGGGCGTTTGGTTGAGTTTTCCATTTCCTCGCTTCCAGAGGATGGACGCTTGACTGAGGGCAATGACTCCCTCTTTTCTTGTTCCTCCTCCCTCGTCTCATCTTCAAATAAACATTCATAACATGTAAACATATTGATATTTACTGTGTATGTAAAATATTATCATGCTATCATTTGAGTTAATTGTAGGTTGTAGAATGTTGAAGCAGCCGTACCCATCTCCTCAGACATCTGTTTCGACCCCATGTTACATGTGTCTTTGGTTGTGTCCAAAGGACCAGTGGTGGTCTCACTGAAAGTTTCCATGTCCTCACTGAGCTCTCCTGGGGACATGACAAATAATCATGTTACACAAACACTGTGCTTCATACAATATGTTCTCACAAACTATCAGGCTAATTGTAGTTTATATTATCCTCTAGATAGCATCCTTCAAAAAGACCAATGTCTTTGGGCCACACTTCATTCTTCTTGCTTGCCTCCATACACTATTGATCAAGTATTGATTCTCCATTAGATTCTCCTCAGAGGTGGAGTAGAGGTAATATGGACTTACAACACATCAGTTCACCTCGATAAGTCTTAATCCGCATATGGACAAATCGCAGGATACACTTAATTTACAAGTGAAGTGCTGAACTACTAATTTTAGATGTTTTGCCAGCAGTTCAGACAGACTCTCCAGACGATGCAAATCCAGTGTTTTATCTTGAGCAGACTGCAGACTGGTGACGAGCCTCCACCTCCCCCATTCTTATCCAGGGGATTTGTATTGGCCCATTGATTAGCAGGTGCTAGTTAGCTGTTGTCAGGGGTTATTGGGGATATAACAAGGATGTGTATCGACAAATCAATTTTCTTGATCAATATCTCACCAACGGCCATTACTCATTTTCTCTCTTTTCATCTTAATCCCCGGCCTGCTCTCTGACGTCAGCAAGCACATGCAACATGAAATCAAATACGGCCACAAGGTTCATGTTCTCACCTGTGACACCATCAGGGCTTTTCCTGATGGTAAAAATGGCTGCCAGCTCCTCTCCACCCATTGGTTGCAGCTGTAGTAGCCCTTCCCTCTGCTGATGGGTTGGGGTTTGACTGTGTTTCAGTACTTGGAGTTTAGAAGAGGAGGAGTGGTTGCATAATAGACAATGGAACAGCCACGAACCTCCATCAACCTCACCATCATACTGCTGCAGGAACTAAAAACAATGAGGTAGAAAGGAGTGAATTAAAGTTATTATGGTTGGTTTACATCTAGTCTGATTATCATATACTGTATGTTGCTTCAAATGCTGCTTGCATGTCCAAAGACAAAAAGGTTATTAATGAGAGTGTACTGACTCTGTAAACCCGGACGCTGGCCTCGTGGTGTGAACTGAGGGAATGTCCTCGTAACTTGTCCAAACTGCTGGTCACGTAGTCACACAGGTTGCACCTCAGCTGAACGGGGTTGCCCTTGGCAATAAGGGCAGCCCCCTCCTGACCCCTGTCCCCACCTTCCTGGAGGTGAGCAGCGAGCTGGTACCGGGTGCGGTGTCTGTCAGTCTGGCAGTGCAAGGAGAAGTTAGCCCTCAACGGGGTGGTGTAGCCGCACAGCCTGCAGTGGCAGCCACCAGCAACCAGGGAGCACCACTCAGACTGGGGCAGAGAGCGAGGGGCGTTCAGGTGCTGCTCCACAGACTCTATGCTGTCGGACGAAAAGCAGGAGCAGACAAGGCATTGAAACACACCCTGGGAGAGGGGTTCAGTGGGGGACAGAGACGAGGCTGGAGGGGGAGAGGGAGAAGGGGAAGGAGAAGGAGTCAGTGTAGACCCAAGGGTGACTGGCTGTTCTGTGACTTGTTGACTGGTCAGCCGCATGTTCAAGGAGATCTCGGCACCTGAAACACAGAAAGAAACTCAGTAAGAATGTGCAAATCTTTAAAATTTTTATGTTGGATAACAGCAAGATGCATTACTCACCTGTGTTTTGTAGGTGTTTCAGCTGCGGGGCAAGACTCCTGCAGTGAGACAGATAGTAACCTCTCTGGAGCCGTAGCATGTTATGTGTATGTTTCTCGCTGGTGGTGTGTATGCGCAGGTTGCGGGCAATGCTGGTCTCATAGTCACACACATCACACCGCCACCGCTTACCATGAGAGTGAGAGTGTGCAGGTGGTGTGAGCTTGGTGGGTTGGGTAGTAGGCGTGGGGATAGAGAGTGGAGGCTTGTACACGGGCTCATCCACTGCGTGACCGTTGGAGGAGCCGCTATTGTTGGTAATGTGAGAGGTGTGCATGTGACCATTCGAGTGTCCCCCATTTTGAACGTTATTAAGGTGTTTATCCGACTGCATGTGTATGCTGAGGTTGCCTTTCGATGAGGTAGCATAGTCACACACCTCACAGCGGTAGGGTTTGTAGCCACAGGCGTAGGTTTCACCACGGGCCAAGCGAGGATGGGGTTTCCCCGAACTGCAATATCCACACACACCTCGTGTTGCGCCACCACACACACACTTTCCCCCGGAGGCGCCACACACACACTGGCCTCCAGTCTCTGGATGTTTCTCTTTCATGTGGACTTGCAGTGTATGCTGAGACTTGTAGTGCCAGTTACATTTGGGGCATTTCAGCGTCTTGCAGGAGTTGCGTGAGTGCATTATGGTCATGTGACTGGTCAGTGAATTAGGAGAGAGGTCTTGGTTGAGGTTTTTAAGGACAGCTTCTTTCTGTTCTTCTTCTTTGTCTCTCTCGTCATCCACCTCTGTGTCTAGCTGGCTGTCATTTGGTTCTGGAGCTTTGGCACCATCTCCATTGGAAATGGAAGAGTGAGGAACCCCTGCCGGCCCATCATCCTCAGCAGGTGTACTGGCAGGTTCCATACCTGCCAGTGGAAAAGCCAGAGTAGACTGCTGGGACTTAAAGCTCTGAGGAAACCCAGAAATACAGCCCTGATCTCCCTTAATGTCTTTTACCTCTGTCTCGCTCAGCAGGGCAGAAGAGGAGGACGGACAAGTGAAGTGCTTTGGAGAGGTGGAAAGAAAAGGGGAGGGCTTTGGAGAGGTGGAAGGAGTGGGGGAGGGCTTTGGAGAGGCGGCTGTTTTGCTGTCGAGTGTGCCACTGGCCTTTGCAGTGCTGGAAGAAGAGCTGTGCTGGCTCTGTTGAGGTAATAAAGAACATTTGGATTTGGTTTGGCTTTGGTTTGAGATGGCCTCCTCCTCTTCCTTCTCCTCCTCTCCGCCTCTGCTGCTAAGGGCTGCTGGGAGGCCCCCTGTAACTGACGCCTCTCCCACACCTACACGCACCTCCCCTTCTTCCTTCCTTTGCCCTGACAAATATCCCTCCCCGAAGTCTTCCTTCATCCCCTGCTTTTGACACACTCCATTCTCCTGTGAACGTCGGCCTCCTTCTTCCTGCTCACCTCCCTGGGTCTCTTCTCGAGCCTGGGACCCCTCTGCGCCCTCCTCCTCCTGCTGTGGCAGGGTCAGGGGCTCTTTGGCAGGGGCCATGGCTGAGGTATGAGAGGATGACCCCTGCTCCGGAATGACCGCTAGGGTCAGGAGAGGAAGAGATAAAGCCTGGGGACTGAGGTCAGCATCTCTTTCCTCTCCTCCCCCTCCATCCCCTCCTCCTCCCTCACCGCTGTCCATACCAGAGGCTACAGCTGCCACGCATTACTACCCCACCTGTGTTTCAGATACAGAGAATGAGGAGAAGAGAGGAGAGTCAGAGACAGAAGGAAAGTGAAGGGAGAAAAGAGGAGAAAATGAAATACATGAGTCATGTAAATAATATTGCATAACAGTGGAAGCCATTGATTACAGTCCCTGGATAGCATCTGTTCGATACTGCCTTCACAGTGCGCAATACAGAGGCTGGTTACTCAGGGGTTAGCGTTAGCCCTTAATGGGAAAATCAATAGCATGAGCGCTAAACTAGGTAGAGGAATGCGGGTAAAGGCTACACAGGAGGTCTATAATATTCCTCAGGGGATAGGATTAAATAAAGAACTGAATGCTTCTGAGCTAAAGGGCTTCCACTAAATTGCCACACTTAGATAAAAGCGGATAAAAGAACAGTTTTTAAAGCCAGTGTATCAGTCTCTGTGCATGGGTACAGACATATTATGAGAGGGAACAGGATCTGTTTGGCACGAGCCATTTTATAGCACGCAGTGCAAACACAGGGGGTGGTCACAATGTAATAAACACCTGTATAATCTAATTTACTCCAAAATACAACAAATACTTTTAAGATTATACAATTTTTGTTATGATTTCAGACAGATGTTGAAAAGCTGGTAACATTTGAAGCAGTACTTAGTGGCCTTGCAGTGCAGTGTATTATATTCCTCTTATTGAATATGTATAGGCTTATGGACACTTCCTGTAAGTTGCATTGCTTGCACATGATAAATATATCCTATATAAACACTGAAGCAATGATGTCTACATTAAAATAATCTCTTCTTGATATATTGTTATATGTATTAAGTGATATGTATGTATTATTGAGGTTTTTAACTGTATATTGTGTTTTGTTTTTCTTGTATGGCTGATAGTATTTTGAGTCTGATGTAGAGGATTTATATCCTCTATCAGATGTATTTTCATTAAATTTCATTAAATTTCATTAAATTAAATTGAAACTTTATGTATCATGCACTTAGAGTCAAAAGAGCTGCAAAGATTAATCGATTAGTTGTCAACTATTAAATTAATTGCCAAAAATTTTGATTGCAAGTAATTGGTTGCAGTAATTTTTTAAGAAAAAAAGTCTACATTCTCTGATTCCAGCTTCTAAAATGTGATTATTTTCTGGTTTCTTCCCCCCTCTATGACAATAAAAATGTCTTTAAGCTGTGGACAAAACAAGACATTTGAGGATGCCATTTTGGGCTTTAAGGAGGACTGATCAACATTTTCACCATTTTCTGACTTTGTACAGACCGAACAACTTATCGATTAATCAGGAAGATAATCGACATATCAGTCAACAATGTAAATAAACCTTAGTTGCAGCTCTAATAGTTAATGATGGTGGAGTGTTTATAAGACAATTTAAAGCAGTGTTTAGATTAATCTCTATTTCAAGACTGAAATTTTAATTTAATTAAACTAGGAGGAATGAGCTATGGTATTTTGACATACAATAATGACCATAAACATTAAGGTTCATCATTAAAATCACCAAAAATTAATCAGTGAGGTTTCACAAATAATCTTCATCACCAGCATAATCATGCATCACTAGAGAGATTTCCTAAAAAATGACTCGGGCCTCTCCTCCTCTTCAGTTTCTTACTGACAGATGGATGCCAGATGAGGCAGATACATCTCTCTTACTATGTGTGTGTGTGTGTGTGTGTGTGTGTGTGTGTGTGTGTGTGTGTGTTTCCCACAATCTCATTACTGACCTTTTTTAATCAAAGAGAGACCTTAATGTACCCTTTCACCTTCTCCTTCAACCAACCAACCCCCTCCTCCTCCTCCTCCTCCTCCTGCTTAAACACTCTCCCTCTCCCCCTGTAGCCACCCCCCTCTCCCTTCTCTGCACCTTAAAGATATATGGCTCATATCGGCACACTGATAGTGCTTTAATGTACTGTGTTTATGTCACAGGCCACAGACCCTTGCCCACTGCAGCTGTCCACTGTCCCGCCGGAGAGCGCTGAGGGCCTGAGCCTGCCTGCCAGCAGCTGAGAACAGTCTCTAATCTGATAAAGATTTTCATTTACACTGCAATCAATAACCCGGGTCTATCGGCAATGTAACTATTTATACAAACATTCCTGGCTCTCTATCGATCACAAGTGCGGGAAACCATCATTTAACAACGTGTGTGTACATCTATGTGTGTGTGTGTTAATGGGAGTGAATCCTGTTGGGCACTGCAAACTGATTCTGATCATGTCAATTAGGCACACACACACAAAACACCTAAAATATTACATTTAATAAATGAAAATATAAGTGTATATGGCATTTTTGTTATCAGGTGTGCATGGTACAGATTTGGCAACATATAACAATGGCCAAATCAACTAAAAGTGTGTCCTCTTGAATCTCTTAGGCTGGTGTGTGTGCGTGTATGTGCGTGTGCGTGTGTATGTGTGCGTGTATGAGGGAGAAAGGAGAGACAGGGGTGTGAAGGGGAGAGAGAAAGACACAGAGAAGAGTTGTGTGTGGCTATACTTTAGGAAAATGCATTTTGTTTGTCTTTGTAGGACCTGGATAAATACAGCTGGACATGGACAAACACTGTTTTGCGTGAGGACCCCGCACACAGCCTACACCAAGGTAATGGCACTGAGCTGTATTATGCATTATTCTGGGAAGCATACTGTTGAGAATACCGGACGGGCAGCGACTTGAAGTTCACTCCCCGTCTCTGTCTGTGTTGTCAAGCCACTGACCAACACTCCAGCCTGCAGACTACTTCAGCCTTTGTTTACAGTGGACCGCACCGTACCACACTCCGATTCAGCCCAACCAAAGAGTGATCGCGTTCAGTCTCCAGTAACAGGTGACTCAATGCACAAGCAGATCAACAAAAGCTCGATTTGTGCGGGTTTTACAGGCTGCACTAACCAAACACCCCCGTCCCTCCCCACCGCCGGGAGCTTTGCTTCCTCCCGTCCCTTTAATATCGTAAACAAATGGCAGACTTACATTTCTGCAGCGGCTCTGGTACAAAGCTCCGTACGCTGAATGTGTAGTAGTCCAGAAAACAATCGTATAGAGAGCCCACTCATTCCTTATGAATGATCCTCTGCGTTTTTACGGAGCCAAGGAGGAAAAGGAAAAAAACGGGGAGAGGGAGAGAGAGCAGCGGGGTCCAAGTTGTTACCAAACAACAGTGTAATTAAAGCTACATATAGGCTGTAGTAAACAGAAGATGGGGGACGGAGGGGTTTGTGCGAGCTCCAGAGGTAGAATGAGTTCTGATCACTGTGGGGGAAAAACACTTGGCTCTTTATTCCTGCTAATTAGTTTCCTTCAAAAAATGGCTGAGATTACGGCCAGTGCGCATGTGCGTAATTGCGCAGACACCGCTAATTAGCCCGTTTGGATCAATAGGATTCCGCGAGAGAGAGAGAAAAGGAGAGAAGGAGAGGGAGGGGGAGAGGCTACAGGGGACGCATAGAGAGGACAAGGGGAGAGGAAAATATTAAAAAGTGCGAGAAATTACAGCTGAAACGTTGAATTTTAACACAAATAGAAACATTATCGCTGAAAAATCCATGAATACATTTTACATGTACGTGAAACCAAATCCTAACTGATTTAAAACATGTATAGAGATATTAATATCGCAGAAAAAATCAAAATTTAGACATGACAAAATATCACGAATTACAATAAAGTCAAAATAAAGTCAATATTGACCAAAAACAGACACAATTGGCTTTTTACAGGGTTATAATGATGCCAGAAAATATGCCACAAAATGCGACACTATCACCGTGATTCACTGTTGAGGAATACAAGCACACTGCCAGGCCCTGGAGGATTATTTTACCAATATTATATTGGCATTTTGTTTGAGATAAAACAAACATCACACGCTCAAATGTATGCATTATGTCCCAAACTTAAATCGCATTATTTTATTGAAATATTTAAATTCCTGTGGGATACTCTACCTGCTTTGAAAAGTTATATCTTATGATAAACGCAAGGCTTTGACAGACTCATAGGGTGTTCGTGTGTAACAAAGAGATTTAAAAATAAATGCTTAAAACAAAAGGCAAAATAAGACTCGCCTGAATATGCGTGAATATGAAATGAGACATTGCACCTTTTGGACAGAGGCTGCAGGTCTGGGTTTCGGGCTTTGCTGGGTAATTTTCTCATTTTACAAGACAAAAAATATATACATGAGCGTTAATTGATGTGTCCACTTCTGTGTTTGTCATCACAGAAGACCTTTAGGGTTTTTTTCTACTTAGGCCGTCCCATCCTCGCCACTCGGGTCTATTGTTATGATAATACTATTGTGAATTTCACGCTGGATGTGCAATCTGTCGATCGTCCATATTTTAGAAGGTGAAACTGCATTTATTTGTAAGATCAAATCGTATCCTTTTACTTTATTAGGCTTTGATTGTCAAATCTCACCTTGTCCTAATTGTATGGATATAAATTTTAGAAAGGTGTGAAATGTTACAGCTGAAGTCCCTATGGAGAAAAATATAGGAATATTGCAGTTCTATCACAGAATATAAAAAAGGCTATAGCATTAACTACAGTACTATCAGCTCACTGTTGCGTGAAACAACCGCACATACAAGGCCATATCGCAATCGTAGGCTACATGAATATTAATAATGATATTTCGCTGTGTTGGTTTTGAGAGTACTGACGTTTTGATTTTTGGTTTATCTTAGTTTGGTTTGATTATTTGCTTGCAATTGTGCAACTATAAATATGTAAAGAGTCGATTGGGCAATTAGTAAAGAGCCAAATGATTTCCCCTGCGTTTGTAGAGCATCCAATAATTATTTTACGATTTGAAAACGTTTAAAGTGATTGTCTGTCTGGCACATGCCAGCAAGCAAAGATTGCAGGTTATCACAAACATAAATCAGAGACTGTTGTGTTGTCTTTATGCCTACATGGAGATTTTCTGTTGTTGTTATGGCTGCAGTTAGAACGGTGACAATTTTATGTCGTTTTATGAGCAAAAGACAATGACAGTGAATGGTGATATAATTTTAAGGCTGGTCCATATCACTCTGTGTGTGTGTGTGTGTGTGTGTGTGTGTGTGTGTGTGTGTGTGTGTGTGTGTGTGTGTGTGACAGAGATAACCATTTATCTGCAACGTGCATCATTGTCTTATGGGGTTTGAATAACAAGAAAAATGTTAAAATCATAATTGAAGCAAAAGCAATATGGGGATCAGCTGTTTATTTATTCATCCTTATATGTGCATTTATCAAGTGCATATATTTTAATGCTGTAGTGTATTTAAAACACATCAAATTCAAATTTGTGCTTCGAGAATAACCTGCAAACAGATGTGATGTCAGGGAAAAATGTTTTTAAAAAAAGATTCTGATATATATATGGAGCTTATTTGAATTTCATCATAACCAAATTACCTCACCATAGTGCTGCGATACGATAATAAAATGCTTTCAAATCATCCCTCATATTATTTGCACCACTGCTCCTTGATGTAAATTTCTATTCGTGTTTGCAATTACATTTTTTGGCCCCATTTAAAACAATAAAAAGGGCACACATTTGATTTCTACCTTCAC
Organism: Epinephelus fuscoguttatus; assembly: GCF_011397635.1. Lineage (NCBI taxonomy): Eukaryota > Metazoa > Chordata > Actinopteri > Perciformes > Serranidae > Epinephelus > Epinephelus fuscoguttatus. The sequence continues at coordinate 23,376,284 of NC_064755.1, forward strand.
GTGCGAGGGATGAGTCACACACTGTGTTTGCGGTTCACAATTAATGTACACAGAAACACACAGTCCTCCCCAAAGCAGTCCTCACACAAAGTCACATTTTTACAGACTAGAATAAGATACAGTGGAATAATTCTCCTGATGTACGCCTTGAGAAAGTCCAGCACAGATATGAGAGGAGACGCTCCCCCTAACTGACACTGCGACTTCATTTCCGTAGTGATAAATATAGAATTCTAATATTTTACCCATATTAAAGCTCTCATGTGAGTGTACATTTACATCTGCAATTTACACACGCACCCACACACCGTACTTTGCATACACACTCAAACATGCACCGGCTGTACTGTAAAACGCACCATGCCCTCAGGTGTATGCCAGAGGTTGTTGTTTTCACTGTAATATATAGTTAGCCCTTCCACCAATTTACCCTGTCAGTGCTAATGGGGCAATTAACCACCATGATACCCCCCAGGCAGGAGGAGAGCCAAAAGCTCCCCAACTCCAAACTTGTCTTTATGACATTTATATGACAAAATGTGGGGGAAGCTGGGGACCCATCTGACACCTTGGAGGGTCCTTAATGTCACTACCCCCCCTGGCCCCCGCCCCTTTCTGCCCCAGGGTATGGCGCTGAGCAGGAAGTGTAATACATCATGTACAGGAGAGGCCTCGTCCAGGAGGGAGAAAACTTTGCACTCTGCGTCCGAGGCTTCAATGGGGCAACTCTGATTTACACAGTGTCCACTTTGATTCTGAATGTAAACTGGCCTTTACAGCAACACACACACACACACACTCAGCAAACACACTCCAACTTGACCTCTCCCTTTATTTAAGCCTTTTTGGTGTCTATAAGTCCCTCTATCTTTGTCTCTGCTCACATTCCCCCTGTCCTTCTTGCATCCCCAAGGAGGCAATAACCTCCCTAGCAAGTGCTTCCCCTTGAGCCGTTGTCATAGTAACTTGTGGACTGGTCGACATGACAACCCCACCATGGTCCAGAGATAGATGATAGGCCAGAAATGGGGAGGGAGAAGGCACATGGGGGATTTGCACCCCCTTTAATTTGGTTTGCCTGATTCTGATTCAAAATATTTTTTCTCGCTCTCTGTGAGGGTGAGGTTCGCTCAGCGTCAACCTGCTTTACATTTATACAGGTATTTACAATTACTGTCGGCGTCGGAGTAACACCGCTTAACTGTTAGGCTACCTGCCTTGGTCTACAGCACCTGGATGGACGTGTAAAAAATTGTAATAGTAAAAATATGAATCTATTTAATGTTGTGCTGTTTTCCTCTCCAAAATTACTAAAACAGAGCTGAAAAAAAATCCAAGCAAATTAATATAAATGTCGAATGCAGAATACCTATATGTTTTTACACTCTGCCCTTTTTAGACATTAAACCGTCTGCTATTTACTGTTATCAACAATGTCCGTAGGAGGAAATGCAGATATCTGACAGACCAGGACCATAAAATTGAACCCCCATCCTCTCAAGACTCCATTTCCCAACCCAGCATAAATTTATTGTCATACCACGATTTAAACAGGTTCAGTATTACCACAGTTCAGTCCGTCATTCATGGCTCCTTCTCAAACAAAATGCAAACATTTGCCAGAACATTTACTGAGTAACATACATGCAAAAGTGTAGGTTTTGGACGGAGACGGGGAGTAAAAATTTGCCCATCTGACATTTAATTTCCTACATTCTTGTGAATTTTTATGCACAAATTTGCACCTTTTCTGCATCAATATATGGTGTAAATATATTTAATTTTTGTCTAAATAAAAGGACTCTGTTACTGTCATGTTTTAGTTGAAGTGGACAAATGCACACGTCCTAAATATTCAGGGCAATGTTTCCCCTGTGTTCCTCCTGAAATTTGCTTACATGTGTAAAAGGCACTACAGTAGCTAATAGTTGACCTCGTAGCGTCACACAAATACATTTCACTTCATTTGTAACATCTTCTATTTATTACAACCATCCTGTTTTTTCTAATTAACCAGTGGGATTGTCCTTTAAGTGGAGGGTTCCGTGAGAAAAACTGTCCTTGCGACAGAAATCCCGAGTGGAATGATGAATTTCAACCAGCATCAGGGGTGTTGCCCCTCAGCTGACCCTGATCTCTGACCCCCGTGTACAGGGTAGCACACTAAAAGAGATATGACCCGTAAGGATCGATACGTAGCTTTATTAATCAGGGCTATTAAATAGATATTATATTCCAAATGTATCAAATATCTTTTATATATCAAATAAGAGCAGTTAAGCATTTTGAGGCCAAAAATATAAAAAACTAAATGAAGACTAGTGATTGATAAATGAACAAATATTGAACGTGTCATCTTAGAGGCTTCATTATTCTGTTGGTGAAGAATTCCCCGGCTTTAAACATTGTTCACCAAAAACATCAATATAATTGTAAAAAAAAATTGAAATGGATATATGTTGTTTGCCAAAATTCGATAGCGTAAACAATTTAAATACTGGAGAATTCCCCAGCCCTTAATAAAACTGATAAAAATCTGTGTGAATCACAAAACATCTTTAGCTTAGAAATTATTTTATGTCCATACCTGTTATCATAATGATAGAATTAAATTTATAATTCCATAATTACATGGGATTTCAGCCTTTGATGTGTGTGTATCAGGAATAGGTTTTCTCAGGGACTGGCCTACCCCATTACTTGTTACAAAGATCCCGAATTCTGTACAGTCACTGCTGTCCTGCTAAAACAAAACTGGAAAAACTCAGGTGACCTCACACACATGTTCATTATCACCAAGCTAAATGGTTTGATTTTGTGCTTAATTGTTTGTTTCTTTATTGTGCACTTTGATGACGATTCATTCATACCCCCTGTTTCTGTTTAGTTTTGGATATGTGTGATGTGTGTGCTTGTTGTGGTTTTTGTTGCCTCTGCCTTTTGACGGATGAATTTCTCCTCGGGGATCAATAAAGTGTATCGTCTCATTTCATCTCATCTCATCTCATCACCTCCGCTATGGCCTCCTGCAGGAGGACATTAATAACATTAATGTTAGATGTGGATGAGTGTGCCTACAGGTAGCCAATATTTAGATCCAATCATACTCAACCATAAGTAGAATGAAGAAATAGATGGATAGATAGATAGACAGAGAGAAAGCCAGACAGACAGACAGAGAGATGGATAGGTGGGTGCAGGGGGCGGACGGAGGAGGGAGGAGGATTTCATTGTTATTCATTCCATTTCCAGTTCACATTAAATGGCTTTGCAACAAAACATGCAACAAAAAAACTGAGCAACAGCGCCCCTCGTTGTTCGGAGCCCGGAACTGAAAATATGCGAAGCAGAAAAAAATATAATGGCCTTCTCGGGCACCGTACATTCGCGGAAGTTGTCAAAACACTATTTAGCAAGAAAGAACTGGCGATTTATGTGGATAAAACTGCATGAAAGAGTATTACACTAATTTCTATAATTCCTTTTTATTCCAGGACTATCAGCATGGACGATGAATGGGAGGAGGAGGTAAGAAAAACCGTTAGCGGACAAACGTTTACAGCAGAGCGGTACCAACATTAGCTTCATGTGGCTAGCATGCTAGCTGACTCATGTTAGACGGTCCTGATAGGCTTAGAATAACGACTGCTTTAATTTTAGCGTTCGTTATGGTGTTAACTTTAACCTTATAACAGAGAGTTTAGAGGACAAACCTCCAACTAAATATTGGTTTTGGTTGTAGGGTGTGTTAATATTGGCTTCTTTACGTGAACGTGTTTGAGAATCTCAGTGAGAAGTCATTCATTTCCATACGTGCCATATTTCAACAATATGTTGTCTCTATTCCAAATGTAGTGGCATATTGGAATCAGTTTGTAAATGATACATATTAGATGAAGGTATAGATGTCTACTTACCATTACCTAATTGTGAATAAGGTTAAGGAGGCGTCCTCAAGAATTATTAATAAATATTGCCAATCCCTACATGCAGAAATACAAAAAAGACTTCAACACAAACTGCTCTTTCTGTAATGAACATCCTGAAACTACTGAACACCTTTTCTGGCATTGTTCTCACACCAAGATATTCTGAAAGGACTTTTGCAGATTTATCATGGGACATATCTCTAAAGACTTAACATTATTATCAGAAAATGTGTTTAGTTTCCTCAAATACTCAAAAAATGAAGACAAAACTTTTTTTATAATTAATTTGGTATTGTATACATAAATGTACGTTTAGCAATAATAAACCTCATATTGGTGTTTTTCTGAAGGATGTTAAATACTATATGAAACTGCTCTTTAATTCAACCAACAATGATGCTATTAAGACGCTTGACATCTGTATGTCTTATAATATCTTTGTGTAGTATGGTATCCCCCTGACTGCCTGTTATTGTTTTTTAAGTGTTTGTATACTCTCAGCTGTAGACACCCTGGCAATTGAAATAGTTAACTTTATTTTAATGACTTTATTTTTTATCTTTTAAAATATTAAAATCGTCCTTTATTTGCAGCAAGTGCAGTCGCTGTGTACGTTTCTAACTTAAAACCCTCTCGTCTATTTGCATGTTTAGGAGCAGCTTGTTGTAGTGGAGCTCTCTGGTATAATCAGCAACGACTTCCTATCCAAGTGTCGGGGAACATGCAAGATATTGGTGAGTGTCGGATGTTAATGCATTATGTTTCAGGAAGAGAAAAGGCACCATGCATGACAGAAACATTGACAGTCTACAGTATGTCTTTCACTGCAGCAGTCACTGAGTAAGATTTTTGTCCTTGTGCGCCAGGATATCGACAGCGAGAAGCCCATGATGCAGGTTGGACATTATGTGTTCGCAGGGGAATATGAAGGTAAGAATTAAAGCTGCAACAATTAATTGATTTATCAGTTAGTTGTCAACTATTATATTTATTGACAACTGATTTGAGAATCTGTTTAAGTGATTTTTTTTAAATATAAAACAAGTCAAAACTCTCTGATTCCAGCTTCTTAAATGTAAATATGTTCTGGTTTCTTTATTCTATGACAGTAAACTGAATGTCTTTGAATTGTTGACAAAACATCATCTTCTTCTCTGGGAAAAACTGAATGACATTTGTCATCATTTTCTGACATTTTATGGACTAAACAACTAAGTGATTAATCAAAAAAATAATCAAGAGATTAATCAACAATGAAAGTAATGGTTTGGTTGCAGCCCTAGTAAAAATGAACTTCAAAAAAGCATACAGTCCACTTGTAGAGCTTAACTGACTTGTGTCTGCTGTAAAAATAAATTTCACTCTCCTCCTCTCCCTCTTTTGAAAGCAAGTTGTCATGTTTCATGTTATAATCATGACTCTTTACAACACTTCAGAGGGTCATATTCTATCCTGAAACTCAGTCACTACTGCTAGTGATTGAATTTTGTGGTTTCAGTAATGAATAGTCCAAACTGCACCATTAAAAGTCTCATAATTATAGTCAACAACATTATTACTCTATTGTTTGCAATAGATGGTATGGAAACAGAGGCACATAGAGACTATTTTTCCAGCACAAAGGAGCCTCCGTGAACTCCTAATAGATTTTATCATCAAAAAATATATTTTAAACAGAATTTTTACTTATTATCCTTCGATCTTCAAAGATGCGTTGGGAACTTGTGTGCTGTTCGAGGAGGGACCACCAAAAGGTAAGGTTCTACATATTTTGTTTTAATGTTTATTGCTGTGTTTTATGTTGTTTTTCCTATTGTCCTATTCCTGTTTTTCTTTTGTTAATTTTCCATTTTGACGCATGTCTGCAGGTAAAGCTGACAGTGTTCCAGATCTCAAGTACAAGTGTCACACCACGAGGAAACTGATGATGCAAAGAATCTTTCTCGTTGAGAAAAAAGAAGGCGAAACCGGCACAGGTAAGACAGAAAAGCTAAACTCTCATGTTGCAAAATCTGTTGTGATCTCTGTTTTTCTAATACAGATAATATAAGTTCTTTTTGTGACAGATTTTCTACAATGTTGCTTTCCAGGCGTAGATTGACCCAACTCATTTTTAATATTATGCAGCTTTACAAAGAACCAACTTTTTGCACAACATCGTGTAAAACCCTGAATGTGACCTTTTGTGTTGTCCCAGCAGGGAGTGGTGATAGTCGTGAACAGATGGACACACCTGGTCAGTCCAGTCAAGACAAAGACAAAGATGACAAGTCAGGAGACGATATGGACAACATAGATTTGGAAGACTCGGCAGTGGGCTGAGAAATGGAGGCTTTGCTATATTACGACCCGGTGTAGAGACACCAGCATCTGTGAGGCTGTGAGGGACTCCATGTCTGAAACAGACAATTCAGAGACAGTTGGATTTCAGCAATAACAAGGAGAGGACTACATTTTATTGTGATGTCTTGTGTGACAGTCCTTTCCCAGAATCGTGTACTGCCTCTTCTTCACTGTACCTCAAAATAAGTGAATTTAATATTTGATGTGAAACATAAATACAGTGAAATGACACCTAAAGAGAAAACATGCTTTTACAACTCATCATGTAAATCCATTACTTTCCTTCCACATATTGGGGGAGGGGGTCTTGGGAAAGGCTGTTACAGAAATGTGGCCAGTGACCTCAGCTTAGCAGCAGGAAGTCCTGTCATTGTGCCTCTGTGATATAAACCAGCAGAGGGAGAGAAATCTGCTTTTGCTGCAAAGTTATAGTAGAGATGTGCTCATTGTAGAATGAGTCACTTACACATTTATAGAAATGAGAACAGTACTTAACGTAAAAAGATGAAGTCATTATGTTTCTGATTTGTGATAAATTGGTTTTATCAGTGGCACTTTGACTAGTGATTTACAGTGTTAAAGCCAACATCAATAAAGGCTTTTTATTTTTACATTAAAAACTTGCATTCTCCATTTCTATCTCAGGGTGTCTGTAGGTCTGTAAAACATCTTAAAATATTAAATTAAATTTCATAAATATTAGGCCTTCAAAGTCATGAAATTAGTCCTAAATTTTATAAAAACATTTTATCTGATTTATCAATCTTTCAATTTCTTTGTCAAAATGAGTCATGATTTTTGTGTGACTGAAAGTCCACATTTCTGATGTTAAAAATCTGTAAACATACCACAGAACCAACTTTATACTTGTGCTTACCTGTTGGCAAAATGTAGATAAACCTAACTCACCTACCTCTTCACAGGACCACATATATAGGCCACTACTTAGTTTTATACCATATTTTTTTTCAGTGCTTCAGTAAGAAAAAAGAATCTTTGTATAAAAATATGTCTTTAATTTTGTTAAAAATCATCTTTAAAGGGTCTTAAATAGCATGTAATTTAAGTGTCTAATACCTGTACACCCTGTGTCTTAAATGTATTTATTAAATGACTTATTGTGTTGGGTTTCTTTGTCATTGTGGGATTTTAGCCACAGAACATATATGTGAATTTTGCTTTTTTCATTTACATAATAAGCGACAAAGTACTCTCTAAACATACCACTGAACCACCTTAATACGTGTCTTACCTGTAGGCAAAATGTAGATTAACCTAACGTGCCTGCTCTTGCATGGGACCACATTTATAGACTACAGCTTTTCTTTATATTGTATATTTTTATTCGTATTCAGTGCTTCAATGAGAAAGGGGGATTATTTGTCCAAAATCTGTCATAAATTTAGTGAAAAATCATCCAGAAAAAGTCTTGAAATGCATTAAATTGATGTGTCTGATACCTGTAGACACCCTATGTCTTATATGTATTTATTTATTGATTGATTTAGTGTGTTGTGGTTTTTTGTTTTGTCATTGTTGGATATCAGCCACATAACGTGTGTGAATTTTTGCTTTCTTCATTTAAATAATAAGTACTGGTTTGATGCAGCTGTTGAGCTGTTAACCTGCACCACACACACTGTTGAGTTCGTTTTATGAATGAACCAAGTTTTGTTGACTTTGAGGACGTGGCGGTTCTCGGCCAATCCAATCACCGATGCCCCCATAAAGTGGACCAATGAGCAAGCGACATCGCACTCGGCTTCTCGGCGCCTGATTGGTCGGCTGGCGTTTTAGCACAGGAAGTGCATGGGTGTGTTTCCGAGGGGAGGGTCTTAAGCTACATCGACGAACTTCCCTGAAGACACCGGTGAGTTGTCTTGGTAAATTATGGTTTAAAATACAAAAAAATTATTAAAATGTTGGTCTCTTTCAGCTAGTGTTTATAAAGAGGCAACACGGACTATTGCGTAGTTGCTTTTTCACCTTCATTTAACGAGCGACATTACAGGTCAGCAGGTAAAACTAACGGTACGCTAGGTTAGCCAGTCTGTTAGTCACTAACCTTTGATTTTGGATGGTAACGACAACAAACTGTTGCTACTGACTCGGTATACAAAGACGGCGGCAAGATTTAAGATGGCGAGACGGTTAATTTGACATTACATATGTACTGTGCTGTGTTACACGAAAGCAACCCAGATATCGGTGAACGTCTTTTAGTTAGAGGAAAGTGAGATACTCAAAAACAAGCTTTTTTTCCCTCAGAATGCTGCGTTCAAGGACCTGATAGCATAATGACAATAACGTTACAGTCTGTCTTTACAAACTTGGGTAGCAAGCAGGTGATTTCTGAATATTTTCCTGTGAATAAATATCTCTTCAGAATATCTCTAACATAGATTTACCATAGCACAACTTTAATGTAGGTAGGATTTCATTGCAGGGCTTTGGTTTTATCTGTGCTGCATGTACTTAAATTCAGGATGTCAGTTCATAAATTGTTGCGCTGGAATCGTAATGTTAGTATTTTGAGCATTATGGAGCTGGTTGTAATACATTAAGTGAGATGCCAACTTCTGCATCATACCAGGAGTGGAGCAAACACGGGATTGCGTCAGCTAAAACAGATTAGCCACGCAGTCCACCTCTCATAGCCCAAGTATTTACTGGCACTGAGTCAAACACCTCTAAACTGGCACAGACTTGAGCTGTCCTGAAGTAAAACCTGTGATCAGTACTTACAGAAAAGTACAACATAAACTTAAAGGGGAACTATGCACGTTTTTTAAATTCATACATATTATTCCTATGGTCTAAAACAGTCCAAAAAATATTAATATGTGAGCAACTCTTTCCCGAATCCAAAACTAGAGTGCTAATATTCCAGTTTATGATTACTGATATGAAATCTGATTACAGATTTATGATGATCAGGCATGTCCAAAGTCTGGCAATTGATTTAAAATGGCCTGCAGCTTGTCTTTCAAAATATACTAGGCCTATATGTTGGCTGTCACACAATAGTAATTGAACAAGCAAGTTGATTTTACATTTTTCCGTTCGCCTCTTCATGGCAGGACTATCACACAGCTTGTAGACATGTACCAAGCAGGCACTAAGCAGACTGAGCTATTGCATTTTCATGAACAGATGTTAAACAAGCTTACGAACAGTTACCTAGCAGCAGATATTACCTGCTAGGTAGCAGAAATAGCCATAGCAATGAAGCATTTAAGGAGCTGTGCAAAAATTAGTATTTTTCAGTGAAATATAAGACTGTTGCATATGTATTAGATGTTTTTTTTAATCAGCCCATATGATGCAAGAAGCAGTTTGCTCCAGGCATTTTCACATGATTTAATCTGGCCCCTATTTAAAAAAAAGAAAAAAAGAAAAGTTGGACACCCCTGTTCTAGATGTCACCGAGAGCACACAGATGAACGTTCTGAGTATACATGAACAATTTCTGTTTCAGCACCTAGAACACTACAACAAAATAAAGCTTGTTAGGGTATTAAAAAGAAAGCAAACATCTTGTGGGTCCACAACACCAGGCTGCCATTAATTTTCAGTTGGGCAGCTGCTGATTTATACCCTATGACATCACAAGTTTGAGACTTACCGCTCAGGTTTCTGGCTTTCAGAGAGAGTAGCTCATGTTCATAAATATTGATTAAACTGCGTTAGGCCAGGGAAATAACATAATAGAATACACAAATTAGGTGGTGTTCCCCTTTAAGATAGGCATGCAACACAAAGGATGCAATGCTTGAGCAGCAATAACAGCTTTCTGGTGTCTGTTATGTTTTTTATCAGACAGCATAGGCACGTACGCAGGATGGAGCTCCGACCGCTTGTCATGTGCTTTGCTCTCTGCGTGGTTTACGCCACCAGCAAACCCACAGAGAAGAAGGACCGTGTTCACCACGATGACCCCCTCAGCAACCGAGAGCACAACGATATGGAGAACTTTGACTATGACCATGAAGCCTTTCTGGGACAAGAGGAGGCCAAGACCTTTGACCAGCTCACACCAGAGGAGAGCAAGGAGAGGCTCGGGTAAGAATGCATGTCGGGGAGATTGTGCAAATCTGTTCTTAAAAATAGTGGAAATAAATGAAGTCACTGTGGTAATGCCCTAGTTTCTCCTCAGGGAACAGTGAAGTTCATCTGAGGTGACACACCACTGGATGATCTGAGGGAACGAGCTGATTGTTTGCCATATTTCTTTAATTTATCTGCAGCATGTTGGTTGAACGTATCGATGAGGATAAGGACGGCTTTGTGACAGTTGACGAGATGAAAAGGTGGATCAAGCACGCTCAGAAGAGGTGGATCTACGATGATGTGGATCGACAGTGGAAAAGTCATGACCTCAATGGGGATGGAGTGGTGTCCTGGGAAGAGTACAAGAACGCCACATACGGTTACATTCTTGGTACGGCTGCAGACAGTGTTCTTTCTATACAGCTGATGTGCTTTTACCTGCATGCTGCATAGACACGACTTGACCTGTACTTTGCCACACATGCACACACTATACAAAGTTGTAACCTCTGACTTGCAGATGATCCCGACCCTGATGATGGCTTCAGCTACAGACAGATGATGAATCGTGATGAGAGGAGATTCAAAATGGCCGACCAAGACCATGACATGAAAGCCAACAAGGAGGAGTTTACAGCCTTCCTTCACCCCGAGGAGTACGACCACATGAAAGACATTGTAGTGCTGGTGAGAGACAAATGCACGCAGGTGTTAAATTGTGACATTAACAGTGTTTTATATCCCTTCTCACTGCCCTGTGGTCTTTTTTTCTCCCTGTAGGAAACCATGGAAGACATCGACAAGAATGGAGATGGTTTAATAGATTTAGATGAGTACATAGGTGAGTTCTTATTGTTCACTATTACATTAGCACCTTCAGGCTGTGTTGCAAGATTTGGGGCTATTGTTGTTGGCAAACCAAGTCAGACAAAGAACATAAAGTTGAAATGTATATGAAACAGTGAGTCGTGGTAAATGTTTGAGGAACCAGTTCAAGGAAACTGTATGAAAGAGCCTGTTTGTTAATGTATTCAGCAACAGCAAATACCACAAGTTCTTTTACGAAGAAGCATTGCAACATCATCAACACCGTCTTTCTGTCCTCTAGGTGACATGTACAACCAGGAGGGAGACGCCACAGAACCTGAGTGGGTGAAGACAGAGAGGGAACAGTTCACTGAATTCAGAGACAAAAACAAAGACGGAAAGATGGACAAGGAGGAGACCAGAGACTGGATCCTGCCCAGTGACTACGACCATGCTGAGGCCGAGGCCAAGCATCTGGTCTATGAGTCAGATTCTGACAAAGTACGTACTGTAGAATTTCTAAATGATTTCAGATTTCATCAGAAATGCGTTGTTCTTAGGAAATTTACTTCCTCTCTAATTCACTGAATACTCGGGGGGAAGCGGAACTGCATGTGTGGCAGCCAATACAGTACGCAGAATTGAGTCTGTTTGAATGAACAAGCTAAAAAGGTGGTGAAAATTTGTGGTGTGTGGTAGATTTGTTTGATATTGCAATGACAGTATAAGACTGAACGAAACAAGGAAGTTTTAGTTTGTCAGGCAGTCAGTTTCAGACATCGCAAAGGAGATTCTGACGTAAAGGTCCAGAGTGTGTCCAGGTTTTAGGGGCATCTATAGGCAGAAATGAAATATAATATTCACAGTTGTGTTTTCATAAGTTTATAATCACCTGAAAATAAGAATCATTGTCTTTTGTTATCTTAAAATGAGCCGTTATATCTACATACGTAGCGGGTCCTCTTCCACAGAGTCCACCATGTTGTTCTACAGTAGCCCAGAATGGACAAATCAAACACTGGCTCTAGATAGGGCCATTTGTGTTTTCACATCGGCCACCAAGTTTCAATTCTGCAACCTCACCGCTGGATGCCACTAAATCCTACACACTGGACCTTTAATTACATCTGTAATAGGGCCGTAACGGTACATGTATTTGGGTCAAACTGTTCGGTATGCGACTTTCGGTTCGGCATGACCCTGTACTGAATTATTGGGCGCAGGATATTATTTTATTTTATTTTGTTTTATTTTAATTCCGTTTTTGCGAGCCGAACCATTGAAAATATCTAGTTCCCAACAGACATAATTGAGTGACGGACCGAGTCCGACCGTAAATCTTTCACTTTGTGCAGCGCATTCTCGCATTTTGACAACATGGCAAGTGAGCCCGATGAACCTGAAGACCCACCCGCAAACCTTAAGTCTTCCGTTCGGGAACACTTTGGTTTCAGGGTAAAATACGAAGATGGAAATAAACAAGTTGACAAGACAAAAGCAGTGTGCCGGCACTGCAGAACAGTGGTCGGGTATGTACTTGGAAACACGTCTAACATGCTAATGCATCTAAAGCGACACCACCCGAGTTTGAACGTTAACCAGCACGACTAGAAAAAGCAATCTGGGGCAAACTACGATATCGTCGTCGTTTAAAAAGAAAGAGCGTTTCCCTGACCATCGCGCTACAGAAATAACCAACGCCATTGGAGCTGAGTAAAATTGTTTAAGCTGCACTTTAGATATAAGCATGTTGTGTTTACTGCACTTTAACAAAGTGGGAAAGCTAAGTAAGTTCCTAGTAAAACTGAATCTGAGCAGGCTTTAAAGCTGACCAGCTGCACTATACTTTTTATTTTAATTGAGTAAAACTGTTAAAGCAGAAATGTATATTTATATTTTTCATTCAAAAAATGTGTTAAAAAAACAGCAGGATTTTATTTTTCACTTTTATATTTCTATTTTCATTCAAACAATATGAACAAGCAGGATTTTATATATATTTGTTTCATTCAAAAATTGTGTAAAAAGAGTTAACTGCTGTGGTGGTATGTTTCAATAAGGTTACCAATAAGTAAAAGATACTTAATAGTTGTCTATTTTTTTTCATTACTGTACCAAAAAAAAACGAACCGTGACTTGTGTACCGAGGTACATACCGAACCATTCATTACAGCCCTGTTTGTATTACAGCCTTTTGGGATATGTTTATTATATTTTATTTATTGTCTGCACCCAGTCATGCAAGTGCAGATCACACAGGACATACTAAATAGCTAGAGTAACAACATGACGTACCTCCATATCTTGGTAACAGTCTACGTGTAAGCACACAAATACAAGGCTTATCAAATATGTTATGTTTCCTCCATCAGGATGGCCGTCTGACCAAAGCTGAAATCGTGGATAAGTACGACCTGTTCGTGGGCAGCCAGGCAACCGACTTTGGAGAGGCTCTGACCCGACACGACGAGTTCTAGCATCCACCTGCCTCCCAAAGACTCTGTGTGTTCATCTTGTGTACCACCTTACTCCTCCGACAGCAGACGGAGTATTTCAGACAAGATAAACTCGCCTAATCCAATGCCACGGACAATAATTTATTTGATCTGTTGAATGTGTCCCATTGCACACACACTAACATCACACACTAACAGTGTGTCCTCATGCTCAGTTGTGTCTAAGAGTGGGATATATATCGCCAGCCTTTGCTCTGCTTCCACACACTACTCTTCCCTTTTGCAGGTCAGGCGAAGAACAAACAGTGTTAGATGACAATTTTTTCTTTCTTTGAAAGAATGAATTCGTGTAATAGCCATGTTTTGTTATAAAACCTTAATAGAACAAGTTTAGGTTTGCAGTACACAGTATAGTTGATCTATTATCTTTTGTTTTTGCAATGCACTGGACTGTGAAGAGTAAAGCTGATTTCTAGCCAGTAGAATTTGTTCTACTCCTCTGCCAATCATGTAATCGGGCCCATACTGAAAACACGAATCGCTGATTCACTTGTACTCTGTTCCCATGTCTTTATTAATCATAATGCGGTTATGCTGGAGTGTAGGATGTTTGGACGAAGAGTAAATATTAAATTCCAGTGACGATGAAGACTATTTGTACTAGTGCAATACAGTATCATCAGTGGGTCTGCGCTGTGTTTGCTAGACTGGTCCCCAAAGCATCCGTGTTAACACAAGCTCTGCGTCCTACATGAGGGCGGGCTGTGTGTTAGTTGAAGGATTCAAGAATTTGTGATTTAGGGACTGATGGATGCTTTGTCTTCGAAGCTGCCTCCTTGCTTCTTTCTCATCACCTCAGTAGTGTGTTTGTGTGTGCGTGTGTGTGAATCTGTGTGTACATATATTACTTGTATACTTGATGACTGATTTGCCCTTCTTTGATGTCATGTTTTTTGTTTTGTTGGATTCAGCTGAACTAATTTGTGTGCCAAGCAAAAAACTTTGTTCTGTTTTTGTAAGCAGTAAGAAAAGAAAATGCTTCTCTCCCCTTCAAACACGTTCCCCTCCTAAATATGTTTGTTATGCTTGTATTATCACTACCACAGTTTATAACCACTGTTGAGGATTTTTATGGTATACTATAATGTATATGATAATGTTTTTTTACAGGCTCACTGCAGCGACCACCCTTTCACTAGTGACTTTTCTGTAAATAAGTTGTTGGTCTGCAAACGGAGCACTCTAACAATCAGGTCCAGTTTTTGTGATTGAGAAGAATGTCTCAATAAAAACAAATAAAATTGGAGCTCATAGTTTGCTGCATTCTTTAAGCTCCGGTTTTACATGTGAAGGTTATTAATGTCACTCGGTAACCAAGCAGTTGTTCTCAGAGGTTGTTCTCAAACTTTACATTTCTAGTAACTACTTTTAAAAAGATCATGGTCATGTATGAAGTGGAAGTTGGTTTTTTTTTTCAGTGTTGCATCGTCATCCCTGTTCTTCGCAGCTTTTTTCCTTTTAAGGCAATGCCCTGTTTCCTGCTTTTCTTCAAGCTGCTGACCCACTGAACCCGGGGTTGTTGTTTCAGACCCTTTTCCTCTCACCATCAGTTTCAGGAGAATCATTTGCCCCCCAGTCTCCCCCATAATAGATCAAATATTGGCTAGTTTAATCTAAAGACACTCGAAGTATCACAGAATTAATGCTGGACTACTTTCCAGATATGTCCCTGCTATCCTGTATCAAGCAACTGAAGCTTGGGGAGGCTTTATTGTCCCATGTACAACTCGGCATATATGTCAAACACACTTCATCTCATTTTTTAATTTATACAAAGCTCTGATGAACACAATTGCTGTTTTCAGCAGTTTTTCTTTTTCAGTCTGGCATTTAGGAGCTTCAGTGAAACAGTTAAACTCATCAAATGTATTCACCACCAAAAAAGAACTGGAAATATTTGATAATCTGAACACAAGCCGTCCTATCTTTATTTTACACAGCATCTCTCTGTTGTTTTTCCTCTCCCTTTGTTTAATTTCTCCGGTAACTTACTTTGGTTCATGACCAAATACTTGCTGATTCAATTAGATTAATGACATTCCCACCAGCCTCAGTTGTGTTCAGTGCTAGTTAGCAAATGTTATGTTAGCATGCTAACATGCTAAGCTAAGATAGTGAACATGGTTAATATACATCTACCAAACATCAGCATGTTAGCATTTTTACATTAGCATTTAGCTAGAGCTCCTCTTTGTCTCAGCCCCAGTTTATCCTTCTCAGCTGTAAGTGTCACGTTCAAGTCAAAGAGCAAAGTTTCTAGCATGAGGGATTAGTTTAACACGGGTCAGCAACCTGTTATGAAAACATATTTGAGCTTTACAATGAAGGTAAACAGCCTGTCATCAATACAAATTTGTCTAAAGCATTTATTAATACAGTATGTTTTACCACAAGTTGCTACTTTGCAGAGGGCTATTTATACTTTGGTACTTACTTGGATACTTCAACTTGCAGCGACGGTGGCAAAAGCAAACAAATTCATCCATGCATCAAATTCTCCAAGACTTTCCCTCTTATGGATTTGGCATCTGGTTAGGAAGACTAAATACTAGCCATGACTATGACTAGCCAGCTATTGAGATTCGGCAAAATTTAGAGAAAAAGGTGCCAGGCGGTAGACATGTGACACTTTTTTTTAAAAGATATTTTTTAGGACTTTTTTTGCCTTTAATCGTCAGGACAGTTTTTAGCATTAAAGGGGGAAAGAGAGGGGGGGACGACATGCAGCAAAGGGCCATGGGTTGGAATCGAGCCAGCTGCCACTACGGCAAGGAAAAAGCCCCAGTACATGGGGTGCCCGCTCCACCAGGCGAGCTAATGGGCACCTCATGACACACATCTCAATTGACAGAATGTTAAAAGTGAACAGTTGGACAATGCAGGAGTCATGTTAGACATTCAACAATGATAAATGAAAAATAACTTCTTCATTTACATGTAATTTTTTTGTCAAAGCCACAGGGAGTCACTGGAGAGGGGCTAAAGAGACGCATGTGACTCTGGAGCCACTTGTTAAGCATGTATAATAAATCCACTTCTCTGCCTCAGTGCCCCGCCCATAAACGCTGGTAGGGTTTATAATTTTGCTTGAATAACTACACCTGGCTCATTGTTTTAGTTTGACAATCACTTTACTCATGTTCAAGAAAAAAACTGAGGCATCATGCAGAGTGGGCAGAACAGAACATCAATGTGAGAACATCTTGTAGTACTCTGCAGCTATTCAGAGAATAAATGTGATGACAAAGAAGTGCAGCAGTTTTTTATTTCATGTGGACTTACCTTTAAAAAACGCGCACACACAAAATCTCATTAGAATTTGTAAACATTCACAATATAGACAATACATTTGATTCTTTATTGATTAATTCAGGCTGTTCTAGTTGTACTGACCTTGCCATGCATGAGTATGTTTTATCCTTGACTATTTATATGCATTCAAGATCACGTATTGCTCCTCTAGGCTAACTGTATGATATCAGTGAAACAGCATTATGTGTTTGTTAAATGTCTATGTTTACATATACAGTGTGTGAACATACAATGTCTTCTTTTATGTGGCCCATGTGCTGTATATTCTGTCCTCTTCCTTGTCTTAGGAAGTACCTGCAGCAAAGCAGAACCACACTATAGTCTGCAGTCTTCACCTTACCTCCTCCATTCCCTGTTGTCCACCCAGTCAGTCTCAGTTCCCTCAATGTTATAGTGACATCACTTACTAAATGTGATAAAAATAGGATTACAACGAGCCATCACTCTCAGCAGCTCCTCCTCATCTGGCTCTAACTCATCATCATCCACACTGTTCTTGTCTGCATCTTCATCTCCCAGAAAACCATCATCGTCCGCTTCCCCGCGGCTGCCCTGCGTGTTGCCTGAATTCGTCGAGGGCCTCCTGTCCTGAGATGGACTGTTGGCATCTACAGCCTCACCCGGGCACTCTGATGGCTCTGTTTGGTCCAGTGATGTGCAGGGTCCGTCTTCCTCTGTGCTTAGAGTCATAGGTGTTCGCTCTGGTGTTACTGGAGGTGTGTCAGTATCTACACGTACAAGCTTTGCTTTTAAAGGTGCATGCTCTGGGGTGGGTGGGGGTGGGCCTGTCTGCTTGGTGAGGGGTGAGGAGAGTAAAGGTGAATATGGGGGTGTTTTCACACGAGGTTTGCCGAAGGGTTTGTCTATTTCTGCTGAAGCGATTCGGGTATGACTGCATGGAATACTGGACTGAGAGGAGGGGCTGGTGACGGGGTCGGCAGGGTCATCGTTGGTGGTTGTTTGTGAATCAGGACAGGTGAGTGGTGGAGTGCTGGTGGCATCGGGGGTTGCAGGACTAGGACTGGTGTTCGGTAGAGCGTCAGTAGGGTCAAGAGATTTATCAGTTGGTGTGCCAGGGGTTTCTACAGACGGAGCAGCATCTTGAGCGGGATGTGTGGGGTTCGCATCCACAGTGGTTGGTTGGAAGTTGGGTGAACTAGAGGAGTTTTTGGTTGGTGTGGAAACATCATTATTGAAGAGTGCAGTTTCTGTTGAAATGGAGCTGGTGTTGGGTGGAGCAGGTCCTCGGCAGGAGGGGAGGTCTTGTTGAGTGTATTTTCCAGGATTGTCTGGCAAGCTGAAGGAAGGATTGCAGGTTCCATATTCCTCATCGTTGTATGCTACTTCCTCTGTGTGCGGCATGCCGCTACGGTGACTTGCCTGGAGAGTTAAGACCAGGGAAAAAGTAGAAACCAATATTGTATTGCAAATTAATGATCCTGCTTCCGTGTGATGTGTATAATATTTGAGGAAAGGGACAGGAAACAGAGCAAGGATTGATATTTGTTTTAATAGTAAATAAATAACTCACCAGCTGGAACCACCGTAAGCTCTGTGGGAGGACAGGCAGTAAAGTATATTTCAGAAACTCAAACTCACTGACCAACAAATCTTGGTAAATATAAATCTGGACTATAGAGATTAAGGATCTCACCACATTGGGGTGTTTGCCCTGGGCCACACAGCCTCTCTGCAGTGGGTCCCTCTTCCCCTTGTGTTTCTTCTTCAGCCACATCGCCGCAGACAGGATACATCCAAGTACAGTCATGAACACCATGCTCAGAAACATTGCTTTGCCCATGGTGCAGCTTAAGGGTCGGTCATCTCCCAGTGGACTGATAGGGACTGAAGTATACACAAAGAGACATTAAGAGACATAGTTTCAGTCTGTCGGTCCATCAGCCATCAGCAGTGAATACCAGTGTTTACAAAGTGTGTGTCCTTACTTGATTGTCCTTCAGATAAAACCTCCACCACTACAGTAGCAAAGGTGGCATCACCCGACTCCAGGTCAACTGCCGTTACCTGCAGATATTTTGACTTTTTATCACATCATCGCCACCCTATTTATGTCTTTATTTATAATGATATTTTGATTAAAGGCAAGAGGTCATGCAATACAGTGGATTGTCTTCACTGAAAGATGTAGCAGTATGTAAAATATTCAGAAAGACGAAGTTTTAGCTGTTACACCTGTGGTGTTCATTCAGTATCAATTCTGTCAAGTAAGTTTAGGGACACACTGGTCATTTTGAATGTTTTCAAACTGAGTTAAAGGAGCTGTGTACAACATTTAGAGCATTAATACGGCAGCCAACAATTATTTGCCATGTAAAGATACAGTGTAGTAATGGCGTCCTGACCAGAGAGTGGAGTCACACTCCCTCTGTGTGTGCTGTAATTGGAGCTCCTCTGTTTATTGTTATGGTAGACTTTCCACATCCACATACGACGTGCAAGCTACCCTGGGTGCGTTGGTTGTTGACATTCTGGGACACCGTTCCCGACACCGACACAGTTGTCTTCTTTCAAATTTCGTTTTCATAGGAAATTTAACATTTACATACAGTCTCTTTCAAAATAAATGCACTGCCTCAGTACAGTGCCATAAATTGACGGGTTTTTTTTCCCCTCAACAGCTAACATACGTGGTTGTGTTTAGTCAACAAAAGGAAGTGGTTAGGTGTAGGAAAAAAGAACAGGGTTTGGCTTTAGAATCTTACGAGATGCGAACACCGCTCTCTGGGGTGAAAGTTGGTGTTTGTTGGACCCATCCACCACCCTTCTTGACTGCCCTACTCGGACTTTCGCCACCTTAACTTTCGTCCTCTTCCTGTTGCTTTACCTCCTGACGCCGCCGGGCGCCATTGAAATCTAACAGCAACCGGCCGCATAACATGCCGACATTAAAGGACACATTTTTTTGTTGGTTTCTGACGCCGCAAGTCACAGTTTTGCTTTCGATGATTTTGGAGTGAGTGTGAGTGTGTGTATCCAGCTGGCTAGCTAATCACCGCTACTCTGCACTGCACTCATACAGTGGTTACCACTGACAACGTCGTCCCAACCCACAGCATCATCCCCCCAGCCCCGGTTAATGCCTCTGTCAGTTGTAATTTTTGTACACAAATACAGTGCTTCATAGTTATGTTGTCATGAATGCCCAAAATGTATTATTAATTCTGGGTTCTTCTATTTTGCCTTATGATAGACTCATTATCTCAATCAACTTTCATGCGAATTTGGGCTCTATTTAAACACTTATGGCACTTAAAGGTAAAAGGATGCCACATTTAAGCTAAACTTATGTAAACTTTTGTGCATCTGTGGTTGCAAATTGAGGTTGCCTAAAGTATAAAGAATCACTGGTCTTCAATCAAATCAAATAAAGTAAAGTAAAATTGTAACACTAGGTTTTTACTGGGACTCACCTCCAGAACATGTTTCTGTTTTGGTTTGAGTTGATTGGTCCTGGCGATCAGAAGCCCCTCCTGTGTGATCTGGTAGATGTCTGTGTGATTGGATGTAGGACTGAGGGTGAAGTGGATCATGGGATTGAAACCCTGTCAGTTTGTGGAGAAAAGGGAGGTGATAGGTGACAATATAAATCAAACATAGAACTGCTTTGACCATTGTAGTGCTGAGTGTGGAGTTGTAGCGTGGTGCATACATGGGTAAAGTCTTGATCTTGCACATGTAACATCAGCGCTTTGCTCCCATATGTATTGACCAGAGAGGCAGAGCTCTTTCCGGCAGTTACAAAGCCTTGATATTCAGTCCTGTCAAACTCTGGATAAAAATGGTTCACTGCCAGAACTCGGACCAACACAGTAGCAACAGAATACTTCCTGGGGTCGTCGTCCTGATATGCCTGGGTGAAAAACAGACAGTGAGATTGGTATTAGGAGTTAGACAGTGTGTAGAGTGGATGACTTTCAAGCCTACCATGGTCACAAGTCCTACCATGACCTGTAGATGCAGCTCTGGAGTTGTGAGTTTGTCTCCAACCCCATGAATTAGTTTAATCTCCCCCGTCTCTCTGTCCATCTCGAAATGCCCATCATCGTCTCCTAGCATGAACACAGATACAATTACAGGCGTGCACATGTAGGCACAGCACATTTCAAACATTAAGTTGTGTAGGTGTGTGTGGTACCTGAGAGAATAGTGTAACTGAGTGGAGAGCTGAGTCCTCTGTCTCCATCCACTGCATGAATGGGACCAGGAGAGAAGTCCAACACAATGTCCTGCAACATGGCACACATTTGTTGGTCTTAAACCTTCCATCTATGTATGGACATAATTAATGGGCACTGTTGTATAACACCAGTAGTATGTGCATGGTGTGATTGAGGGACGGTTTAGCAGCTGACCTCTTCCCCCTCTGTGACATTGACTGTGTACACAGGGCTGGTGCAGATGCGACTGGTCTCATCCTGGAAAAGCAGCGTGCAGGGCAGAAACTGTGGGTACTGGTCATCTCCATCCAGAACAGTGATGGTGATGTTGGTGCTGGTGTTGTAGTGCTCAGCAGTATTCATTTCCTGAGATAATGACAAGTCAGGGTTTGCTTGGAGGATATTACATTGGATAAGCAAGGTTGGTGGAGACACGAGTTACGATAGTAACCATCACAAGTATCAGGGGAATCAAATCTTTATTTTCTGGGGAAGGATGAAGTTAAAAATTAAATCTGCATAGCTTACTGAGGCATGGATGGTGACAGTAAGCAGGGTTTTTTTCTCATAGTCGAGAGGCTTGGACAGGATCACCTCTCCGCTGTTGGGCAGATCGACCCTGAAGTACTCGGCATCAGACTGCAGAACACACACAAACACATTGACAATGGTGCTTTCTGTGGTGGTGTTTTTCCTTTTGAATAGTGAAAGAGTAGAACTCACTGATGCCTGGTCAATGGAGTAAATGATCTTGTCGTTATCCGCATCTGTGGCCTGGACAGTAAACACCACAGTATTCACAGGGGTCAGCTGGAAAACACAAAGATGGACAGGCATGAAGAGAAACACTTTAGCAATTTAATCTTGTTTATTGTTTATTAAATGAATCCCCATTAGCTGATGCCTTGGCGACCGCTAGTCTTCCTGGGGTTCATAAAAGACATAAAACATAACAGACATAAATATAATGGACAAAAAGACATAAAACTAATACATACAGTCAAGTAAAAATCTTGCATCTTGTATGTTTTGTTTTGCATGTGGTTGTTTGTGAACGTGCCGCACCTCACTGATAACTAGAGACTGGACAGTGTCTTCATCAAACACAGGGAAGTTATCATTCTCATTGATGATCTCCACCATGATCCTGTACACACTCTGACAGCAGCAAAAAAGAGGCATATTTAAATGTGGGATGACTCACTGAAGAATTATGGGTATGATGAAAGGGATAAAGTGTACCTGAAGTGTGTCGTCCTCATAACATGACAACTCAGCCATGAGGACAGGACCCTCAGCCTGAGAGACAGGAGAACAGAGAGATACCAGCAGATATGAAGATACAAATCATAATATGATCAAATATTTACACACCAAGCAGCTCCTGTTTAGAAGGATTGTAATGCAGAGTGACATTTGTGTGATGTCACTCTTGTTGTTTTCTACTCTGCCAGATGTTTCTTTGGTCCAGCACCCACTCTATTGGATGTTGGGATGTTTGTGTCTTTTGTACTGTTTCTGACTGTCGAGACACTGACAAAGAAAAACTTGCTTGATCCTTTGAAACCTGCACAAATTGGCTTGATTTCTTTTAAAAACATCGGGAGTAGGCAGTGAGCAACGAAGGAAGAAACGAAGAAGAAGAAAGAATGAAACAAACAAACAAACAAGGAAATGACCTGGAAAGAGTGCTTAAAAATGATAATAATTCTGAAATATTATTTCAAAATGTAATATTAAAAATAATGAAAATAATTAAACTATTACAATAAATAATAGCACTTCTATGGATATTTTTCTTTTTGTCCCTGTTTTTTTTTTCCTATTTCTTTTTTTTTTTTGCATTTTTTCGGACATTTCGTACCATGTTGCTCATTGCCTTTTCCCCCCATGTTTTTGAAAGAAATCACACAAATTTTTCAGTGTTGAAAGGTTTAAATACTTGCGAAAGGCGTCTGAAAGCAGCACAAAAAAGTGATGACGCTCTATGTTTCATAGGGTTAATTCCATATTAAAAGCACATATCTTTAGCAAAAACTAAACCCAGGCATAATATTTTTTGTGTTTATTGTGCAGTTTCACTTTTGCCTACTCTAAACACGTTTTATTTCTGTCCTAAATTTCTTATTATCATCTAACTGTAGAAAAATACGTTATTGTAGAATGCAGTTTCTCTTACTTGGTGTTAGTTGGCAAATAACATATTTTTATATATTTTGTGTTCTTTTATTATGTCATATTTTCATTTTATGGTAACTGTGTGAGAAAGGCACATCCCAATATTTTATCAAGTGCATTAGCAAGACTGCAGCATTTGTAGAGCGAGGTGTCGAGCCTCTTGGCTACACATTGAGTATACTGGATGAAAATGTTAAAACTTCGTGGCTGTCATAATAGTTTTTAGTCTAGAAATATTTTCTTTTTGAGGACAGAGGAATGAGCAGATAGACTGAGATACAAGGAGAGAGAGACTGCTAATCTGGTTGACCCTTTAAAAGCTGCCATGATGTAAATCAGCTGGCTGGGAAGAGGATGACGGTAAGAGAGATTGTTTTTGGTCCAAGGACAAGGCTGTAAGGTTCAATCTCTGATAGTTTGCTCTAAACTTAGATATAACTTCCCTGCGGTATTAGAAGCATTCCTACAGACTCAGTGAAATGAAACTGGACACGTAAAATCTGTAATTTTTGCATTATATTCACAACTTCCTGTTTATTAGAAAGCGCCAACACTGAGGTCAGTGTTAATGAGGGCATGTCCTGACTCAGTTACCTCTCGGTCGAGGACCTTGTCAGCTGATGTGTTCAGCCGGATGCCTCTTTTATCCAAGTAGAACCAATCAGCATCCTTTCCATCCAGGCTCCACTGAACCCCCTCCATTGTGGTTTCAGCCATGAGTTGAGCAACAACTTCTCCTGCATGGCTGTTTTCTCTGACTGTTGCAAATATGTCCTCGCCATCCAAGCATCCACCCCACCCTGACATTCCTGTGTCAACGTTAAAAAAAACAAAAAAAAAAAACAACCCATTAATCCTGGCCACGAGCTGAACTCTGATACCAACAGTTGTGATGTGGCTGTACCTGTGGCCGTGTGAGCACATAGGAGGACCAGCAGGGAGCAGACTAGAGCCTTGACCTGGAACAAACTCCATTTCAGTTCAACGAGGGCCATCCCTGGGCTGCGTCAGGCCTCAGGGACCACTTCTTTCTAAGTGAGGAGACAGAAACAACAAACATGATAAGCTAAACACGGCCATCCTTAGCCCTCGTTCGGCATGAATGAGTGGGCTAGACTGAGTTTTACTCTCTGTCTTGATGGCAACACGTCTTAAGAAGCATCAATAGGTTAAGACCCTACTAATGTACAAACAAGCGCACACTGCTCTGTCCTGTAAGTCCCTCAAATCCCCTTATAGTGGTTTGTGCCTGGGTTGCCCCCATCTGAGAGAGCAAACCTGTCACTCTTACCTGACAACAAATAGTGTAGACCTTTTGACTTCTGTTTTCTGTAACTGTGGCTTTTTAAAGGTTGTACTTTCACAACCACAAAGAGTACAAAGTTATGGAGTACAGTAAAGTATGTCTGCTTGGAAACTTAGCCATATTTCTTCACCACAAAATTCAACTTCAGTTAAATTTCAAGTAAATTAAGGAGTGTGACTAAATGTCTATTGTGCTCTTATGATCCTGGGTGTACCGATGGGTTTGTCTGTGCAAGGGTTCGAATGGGTACGTTGGGATGAGGGGGTTTAGCAGGATCTGGAGACACTCACATCCTACTGAAACTAAAACTCTGCTGCAAATGCAAGGTAAATAAACACACTTAACTGAGTTATCATGGATATAAACACAGACCGCCTGTGCTGTTGTTCGCTTGACTGACCTGTTGTTGTCAAATCCTCTGCGGCTTGTCTGTCAGTCTCCATATCCTCCTGACTTGTGATGAAAGCAGCATCTCTGATTCCCCAAAGCCCTGAAAAACCACCGAACGCCACTCAAAAAAGGCAGACTGAGGCTTTCAGGAATAAACAATAGATATAACAATTGATAGCACTGGCCACACACACACATACACACACTGACACGCACTCAAACACACACACAGTGACCCCCCCACATACATTAAAAAGCAGACAGCGCCTTATGGTGTGTATCCTGGGATCAACGTCAGCTCAGAGGCTAAAGCCCGAAGGCGGGGCTTACCTGGTCAGGGACAAAGACTGAGCCAATTAGATAAGAGATGACAAGAACCTGTGACGGTGAGGTCAGGGACTGCGGTCACAAGTGAATTTAGGAGATTTGTCTGGTGCAAAGACGCCTGAACCACATAAACAGTTTGTCATGCAATCAGAGTTGAACAGTCAGATCAGATCAGATCAGAGATCAGCTCTGGTCTAAGATGTTGCTGTATTGCAGAGCATAACAGGAAATGTCATCGTCTTTATTAAATTAGGTGTTGGTATCTTATGTCATCCATCACACGTATGTCAGTGTATTGTATGGGTTAGGACTTGCTAAAGAGTATGAGTATGTGCTTTGGCTACACAGCTTGCGGCGGTCGGATTTGTTCAATTAGTGACATGTGACAGCTAATGGGGCTTGACAACAGATTAGCTATCAAACATCGGCTGTTCACCTTCTGAAGCTTAACCCACATCCTTTTTCCACACTTGTCCCAGCATGCATAGACACACACACACGCAAAACAGTGTGTCTGCACATATCTTTCCCACTCCTGTGATGAAAGCTATCGTCTGGCTCCACAAGAAATGTTTTGGTTAGTGCAGGCCTGTGAGTGGTTTCCATTGTCAGAGGAAAGCCTCGGGGAAAGGTTGAACACTGCACAGTCTGTGTCCCTGACAGAGAGCTGGGGACAAGCATTTCTCAGTTCATGATTTTAGATTAAAGATGGTGTTTCAAGCAGCATTTAGAGAAGGGAATTGAAAGGATCACTATAGTTTCTTCATGTTTTTGTGTTGACATAATAAACTGAACAATAGTTGTGTAGTTAATGTAGATGAACAGACTTGTTGAGTTCATATATGTACTGCTGTGATTAGACATGTCCACTGGATGTCAGCAGAGATGTGGTTAAAAGATGGTGGGAGATGGTTGATAGATAACAGTTGGCTCTGACAACTACATCATCTGAACATCTGTTTTTCCAGAATGTGTGTTTTCCATTTTCTTGTAATGATGTTACCTGAAATGGCAGTCACTAAAAACTGAGCTGAACTCTTGTTGGCAACTGTTGATTCTACAGAGGAAAAAAGATCTATCACTAGATAAATTGACTGTAGCAGAGTTGTTTTGGTGTAAATCATACTGTACTGTTTATATTTACATGCTGTGAAATATTTAGACACATATGTGCACATGCCAAACTCTCACACATCATGCAAGGGGAAAAAAACTTTTCTGTGCATGTTTTGTTGATAGTGTGTTATTATGTGTGTGAATTTATAAATATGTCATGGCCAAAGAAAAGTTTGCAAGACCTCTCAGATATATATCAATACCAAATATTTGTATTAAATAATGAAACACTGCAAAAATAAATGTTGTATTGATGTTGTGAAAACTTACAGATTCAGTATTCAATATGCTGAGGCTCTAAAGATGGCAATGATGGTCCATCAGTCAGTCCACTTTGGTCCAAACAGATCTCAACAAACAGGTAACCTTAAGGGAACATTCCCTAAAGGTTACCTTTAGACATTTTAGATAACCTTTAGGGAAAGTTCCCTTAAGATTCCCTGAAGTTTATTTTTTGAAAACATTTTTGATAACCTTTAGGGAATGTTCCTTAAAGGTTCCCGAAACCTTTTTTGTTGTTGTTGTTGTTGTTGTTGTTGTTGTTTTTAAACAACTTCTGAATAACCCTTAGGGAAAGTTCCCTAAAGGTTCCTTGAAGGTTATTGTTAAAAAATGTTTTAGATAACCTTTAGGGAACATTCCCTGAAGATTTCCTGAAGGTTATTTTTTTGAAAAACCTTTTAGATAATCTTTAGGGAATGTTCCCTGAAGGTTGTTTTTAAAAAAAAAAAAAAAAAAAAACCTTTGGAGTAACCTTTAGGGAACATTCCCTAAAGGTGACCTGAAAGTTAAAAAAAAAAGAAAACACCTGTTAAAGAACCTTAAGCGAATGTTCCCTAAATGCTCCTTGAAGGTTTTTGTTTTTGTGTGTTTTTTGTGTTTATTTTTGAAAACATTTTTGATAACCTTTAGGGAATGTTCCTTAAAGGTTCCCTAAAGGTATTTAGAAACAAGAACAACTTTTGAATAAACCTTAGAGAAAGTTCCCTAAAGGTTCCTTGAAGGTTATTTTTAAAAACATTTAAGATAACCTTTAGGAAACGTTCCCTAAACATTCCCTGAAGGTTATTTTTAAAAAACATTTAAGATAACATTTAGGGAACATTCCCTGAAGTTGTTTTTTTTTTTTAAAAAAAAAACTTTTGAATAATTGTTAGCATTAACATTTTAGACAAACTTTAGGGAACTTTCCTGAAGGTTACTTTTTAAAACATTTTAGATAACCTTTAGATAACATTCTCTAAATATTCCCTGAAGGTTATTTTACCCTCTTAATGGGAATCCACATGACAAACCAGATGCGAGCGGCACAAAAATTATGCTGACATGTTTGGTCTACTAAATCCACACAAACTTTTCCGTTCAGCAGTCTCTGTCGCCAGCACCAGCTGTTTGTCTCAAGTACTATTTGATAGATTAACATAGCATTCTGCAAAGACATATGTGGCGCCCACAGGATGAATCCTTATGACTCTGAGGATTCCCCCACTTTTCCCATCCACTCATTACCCACTCAAGCTCTATCCTGAGGTTTACATTTGTGGTTTTGAGTGAAATGTCTTGACAACTTTTGGATGGATGGGCATAACATATGGTTCACACACTCATGTTCCCTTCAGGATGAATGAGCCTGTAATAACTTTGGTGATTTCGGTGATGACTTTTCATCTAGTGCCACCACTGGGTCAAAATTTAAAAATGTCTTATACCTTTGTTTACGACTAAATATCTGCAAAACTTACAACATTCTCATCAGCCTCAGCTTTGTGTTAAGTGTTAATTAGTTACTAAACTAAAATGCTAGCTGGCTGGATGCTGACTGGTAAATGTTATGCATGTCATTATGAGCATGTTAGCAAGTGTAGCAACTTAAACTGAATTTGTCCTGCACACTGATCCAAAGTAGCCTGGGTGTAACACTAATCTACGTCTTCCACACCAGGGGAAGGCCCACTGGGTTTTAAGTGGATGTGAAAGCAACATTTTGTTCCTGTTAAAGTTCCTTTGAGAGGCATTTCTGAATTGTGAAAACTTAACACTAAATTAACTCCTTTATTTATTCTACATTAAAAACTCTTAACAAACACTTGCTGCATTTGTTGAGTCTCTGCTGCTTTATCACTGTGTCTAATCAGCCCTCTGAGCCTGGGAGTGCCGGGCCATCCAGAAGGATTGAGTGTATGTTGAAAACCCACCGAAGCAAAGACAGCAAGTCCTGTGAGAAAACATTTTAATTGTGATTATTACAGACTAGCTGGCATGAGTCACGGATGAGGTTTCATTTGGTATGTGGACCAAGGGGGTGGGAAGTGCTGAGCTAGAATCATGTGTTCACATATATGTCTCCTTTAAGTCTTCATCTCCTTTAACAGATATAATCTCAACCTGTGCAGAAAACAGTCTGCAGAGTGATGAGGGACTCTCCAGTCACAGGGGGAGATACTGTCTTTTTGTGTAGCTTTGTTGGTGTAGTCTCAGAGATATTGCTTACAAGGGTGCACACATAAAAAACTCTGGAATAATAAACACAGTAGAAAAGAGAAGGACAACAACATGAGGGAAAAGCCAGGAGTTGTGGAGACAGAGGTGGTGGGGGGGGGAGCTCAGTGGGATGCACAGTGGGACCGTTTCCAAAGCAGTGAAACATGACTACTTGTGTTTACCCCCGCCTTCTCTCTCTCTCTCTGCGCGCACACACACACACACACACACACACACACACACACACACACACACACACACACACACACACTTACTTTTAGATGCTCCAGCATGGCTCCCCTCCAGTCTCCAGACCAGGTTTTAGCTGATTACCAAAACGGGGGTCTTGGGGAATCAACACCACTGAGCAGTGCTGGGTGGGGAGATGCTTTTTTTTCTCCTTAACAAAATGAAGGAAAACAAGGGAAGAAAAGACTTCTCCCACATCTATCCACATGGGACTGGAAACTGGACGAGACAGAGACAAGAGCCGGTGACCTCATGCGCACTGCACACCTGAACTTTTCTGCATGCGTGTCCTTCTCTCTCTGTCTCTCTCTCATTAGAAATAACACGCCTCTTGAGCAAAGGATATCATCAAACTCTTCGCCTTTGTGATCATGGAGTGAAAGTGTGTTGTAGATACGGCCCCAGGGGGGAAACTAAATGTGTGACTGCAGAGAAGTGACGCCCTGCCTGCATCCAGATGTTTCATGTTTCGCCTGCGCGCTCTTTGGGAAAGGTTCTACTCGCAGGGGAAACAGGGGGATCTTGAACGTGCTGTCCGAGGTCCGTGTCACTATATTAGGGTTAAAAAGACGACGAGTGCAATGCCGTTTGCATCAAGTGTTTAGATTTTAAGCCAATCTTTCCATTGTTGTCCACCTGGAGAATGGAGACCGGCAAATTTAGGACGCTCATGCTGCTGGGGATACATTTGCTGTGGGTCTGTGCGCTGTCTGTGCAGGGGCACCCCGGTCCCAATCAGGAGAATGGTGAGTTTATAAAAGTGTGCTCATTGGTAACTGGTTATTTAGTTTACATTTCTAGTTTAAAGTCATTTCAGTTTTGTTCATTTTACTTTTTTTTTTAATTTTGATTTGGCATTATTGAGAGACATTTTGATATTATTGCCTACTAGACCCTTTACTTTAAATAAAAGTAAATCTAAGATGTAAAACTTAAGTGTTCCCAGCAACATATTGTTAAGTGTCAAAAGTAGACTGTATACTGATCATTTTGCAGTGTTAAATGTTATCATATATTCTTGTATTGAATTACTGATTATTAATTTTATCCCCTTTATTGCTGTTGCTGTGGTGCAGATCACCTCAACTACTCTACATGATTAAATCTATAACCATGCATCAAATTCTGTTAGCTATACTATAGTAATATTTAAATTCAAGTACTCAACATTAATGGTGTAGGCTATATGTTCTTTGCTATTTTCCACTGCAAATTTGTCCAATAAACCAAAATAAATTGTCACGTAACTCTCAGTTTAAGATTTTTGATGTATTTTCAGATTTTAAGAGTTATTTCAGATGTTTTATTGTATTAAAGCTGCACTTGGTAACTTTTGCAAAAATAACCTTGTCATATTTGCTGAAACTGTCACGATATCCTGACAGTAGAATATGAGACACAAAACCATGTGGAAAAAGTCATGTTAGTCTGACTGCCACCGAGCACCGAGAGGAGCATTTCAGATGCTCCCAGTACTCTTCTTGGTGCTCCTGGCACCAGCAAGAACGCCAGGTGCATTTGAAATAATCGATTGTGGGTGAACAAAAGCAAAAAAT
The DNA here is from genome assembly GCF_011397635.1 of Epinephelus fuscoguttatus. Lineage (NCBI taxonomy): Eukaryota > Metazoa > Chordata > Actinopteri > Perciformes > Serranidae > Epinephelus > Epinephelus fuscoguttatus. The sequence goes on from NC_064755.1 coordinate 23,407,022, forward strand.
CAGAGCTGGGAGTCTCTAAAAGATATAATTCACTGCCTTGCTGCCAGTGACAGTGTTCACAGCAAAGACAAGTCAACAGAAGAGGAAGACAAGATAATATACGTTACGATACGATACGATGTGATACAACACGATATGATACGATGCGATATGAATCCTTTATTCTTCCCACAGCGGGGAAATTGCAACATTACAGCAGCAAAGGGATAGTGCAAACAGGAAGCATCAGTAGAAAAAAATCCAATACAAAGCAATATATAAGTGTGTAAAGATATAATGACATTTTAATCAAATATGTTATTTTTTTTAATAAAAGTTACCATTAATTGAAAGGCAGACTAATGAGACTGACTGTCCTCTGCTGGTCATCTCTTGTTGTGTTTGAGGTCAGTTAGGCAGCCATGTGTGCCCGGCTGATGAATGGCTTCATTCTGATTCCTCTCACACAGACTCACAACCATCACAAGCCAGAAACCACAGTGTCATCCTCCATCTGACAGAGCATGACCTAATGCAGCATGTGAATGATGTGTATGCATGTTTGCTACAAGTCTGTTTTATCTCCTTCTCTTAGTGATCGACCTATTGACAGCTCTAAACATGTCCCACCATGTAAGCGGTGTGGCCAGAATGCAGAGTCTAGGCAGTGTGGTGTACAAAATACGTCCCAGAGCGCCGTACCTGACTCTTCCTCGTGAATATTCCCACTTCTTGTCCTCCAACCTTCAGGGAGGCATGGGGGTGCATTTAGTGGGGCATCAAGCATCGGGCTCCAGTGCCACTCTTTTTTCTGTCTCCTCTGCGTCCTCAACCATTCTCCAGATCGTCTCCTCCACCCTCAATAAAACTCTGCGTTTGGACTACCAGGCTGGAGGAGGAGCTCAGGGCCTTGCCAGCTTTCACTACCCCAGGAGAAACCCCTTCTCGAGGGAGGAGTGGACACAATTGGCAGTCAGCCTGGAAACTGACAGGCTGGCATTTTTTGTCGACTGTCAGGAAGCTGTGGTTTTATCATTAAGAAGTGGGGAGAAAATCAACCTGGAACTGCCTCAAGATGCTGTTGTCACTCTTGCCAGCACACCAGGGAAGAAAGACAGCAAATATAGTGTGAGTTTCTCGCACATATTGTGTACATGTACATGCCGACATACTGACTGCAAAAGTACAGTGAAGTTAAGGACTACATTATATACAAAATGTATGCAATTATTTTGCCTTTATTTAATGTGCATTCAGTACATACAATAAAATCTAATATATGAGCGTTTCTGTGTTTTCTTATGAATGCAGGGTTACTTGAAGAAGGCTCAGATCTCAGTGAAAGCATATCTAAGGCGGCCCTGGCTCTGTGACAATGTTACAGGTAAAGAAAGATGTCATAACTGAGTCTAAATCACTGTCTTTGTTTGGAGTATCTCAGTGTATTTGAGTTAAGAATGAGGATAAATGTATACGGAGAGTGCCAAAAATACCCACTGACCCTAGAGAGACGCCTTTCATAGTAAACATTTCAAAGCTCACCGGAGAGCTGTGATTGATTTCCTTTATTCCGGATACTATATGTGTGTGCATGCTTACATACACACACTGTGCATGTACATGTGCAGCCATATATTAGTTTGTATGGTGGAAAACAGATACTGCAGAGTTAACAGTGTGTCAGAGACTGCGGTGTCATTCCCTTCTCATTTCCTTTTGCGCCATTCTTTCACTTTATTACTACCCCCAGCAATTTATTATATTTTGAGAACTCTTGTCATAACCAGTTGTGTAAACTATTAAACAACTGATATTTGGCAACCCTAGCTAGAATTCCAAACAGGCGGATACTCCTAAAGCTCCGCAGTGGGACCGTTAGATCATATCTTTTGGCCCTCAGGCAGAAAGTCCCCCAAACAGTTTGTTCATTATGCCTCAGTGTGGGTCTTCATTTTGACAGCATTTTTCGAGGATGTTTGTTTAGGCTACAAATTTGTTCCTTTGTTCGTTTAAGAATACCCAGGAATCTGTTTCTCACCAACTGCTGCTTTCTCCTTCCAGATTCTCTGCCTCCGTCTCAGTCCGCAGAAGCCCATAGCTCAGATTCTCGGACTGACAGCAGTCGAAAGTTCCAGCAGGATGCGTCCCCCAGTAAACCTCAGACAAGCCGCGGGGCAAAGGACCAAACCAGCCATTATCCCCAGAACGTCCAGAGTGACCAGCTGCAGAGAGGTGTGGTGCTGGGGCCTCCAGGATCTCCTCAAGGGGTGAGGTCTGTTTCTCAGGCACAGCAGGATGACAGGCTGAAGAAGCTGGAGAGGAGGGTGGAGGAGCTGGCTCGCATGCTGGATATGGTCAAAACTCAGGTACGTGTTGCACTTAGATTATATGACCGTCCGTGATAAAACAAGAATATCAAGTGATGCGACATTTTTGTTTCTCTACAGAACGCAGACCTGCAGTCACGCTTACAGTACCTGGAGGGATGTGAGTGTGTGAGGCAGCGATGCATATGGGAGGGGCGTGAAGTGGAGGATGGTCAGCACTGGCAGATTGACCTCAACACTGTATGTACGTGTGCGTCTGGAAAGGTCACATGTCAAGCTAACACCAAAGGTAAAATGACTCAGATTCTGCCAGCTCTCTTTCTCTCCTTCATTCCCTTTCTCTGTTTATCTTTTTCACACATTTACAAAAACACACAATAAAACCTGTGTGATTGCGACATATTTTCCTCAACCTTACACTAACACACATTCAACCGGTGTTAAGTAGCTAGCTTGCAGATGGCCGCCCCTCTCCCAGACCCTTGTCTGTCTAACCCCTGTCAAAATGGAGGCGTATGTTTCATCTTGACCTCTGACCCCGCTGGGTTTCACTGCTCCTGTCCTCCCAACACCAAGGGACCAGTGTGTCAGAGACTGCTGAGACAGGTATTTTTGTACCAGGATTAGTGGAGTAAATTCATAAACAAAATGTCCATGTTGCTAATGTTGTGAAAATGCATGTGTCAGTCCCTGGGTGTTTTTTAGCCATGCTAGCAGCAATGTCCAGAGATGTCAATGTCAGTGCACCACTGCGGCCCAAATATCTCAGCAGCTACTGAGTGAATTGATATCAAAGTTTACACAGACATTTATGGTGCCCAGATGATGGATTGTAATAGCACTGGTGATCTCTAAACCTTTTATCCAGCGCCATCATGGCAAAATCTCAATTTTTCCAATACTGTGGTTTTTGACAAAATATTTTACTTGGCTATGTTTTGTTTGGTGCTAATCATGACTGAGAGTGTGTTAAACATTATGCCATTAAACATAAGCACGTCAGCTTTCATTGTGAGCATGATAGCATGCTAACATCTGTTAGCCTCATGTGCACTTAGCTCAAGGCCCTGCTATGCTTAAGTCTAGCATCACAGCGCTGCTAGCAGGACGTAGATAACATGCCTCTTGTTATGTTGAGCATGTGTCTACTGTAAGTGTTTCATTATTTTACTTTTATAGATTTATTGTGTCTTTGGTCACCCGGCAGGTCTCCAGAACTTTTGAAATGCTTGAGGTGGGTCACAATCACAAATGAAAATGAAGGTTTGAAACCCTCTTCTGTTAAGTGTTGTGTTACTGTAGTTTTTATACTACTTTCTTATAGTTGTAGCATTTTCTTTTCAGTTATTTTGTTTGCACTTGCCTTGTAATTTTACACCACTGTAGTGAGGTAGACATTTTGGGAAATACACTTTGTTTTAAGTTAAATAAGATCAATACCAGTCTCATTGTGACCAAGTGAGGCTAGTTGTTTCCTTGTTTTATGTCTCCTAGTGGGGACATCATATTTCACAGACAGATGCCAGAGTGGTGCCAAACCCCTCATCTAACTCTCGGCAAGAAAGTGAATAAGTGTGTTTCTCAAAATGTCAAGTCATTCTTTTGATAGCTGATCTAGTTTTTAGATCACGCTTGTGATTGTTGTGTATTCACGGTTTAGCTGTAGAATGTTGCTTGGCCTGCTGCATTGGGTGAGCCCGATAGCAGTGCTTTGCTTTACTTTAGTCCTTTGTCAATTCTGGCTGTGGGCATTGCAGTGGGGTTTAAGGCTGGGTAAGAGGCCCTGTGTCCCCCCTCCACACTTCTAGGCATGTTGGGTACCCAAACCAGAGACCAGCTGTGAAGGGATGCGGCCATTTCAACGCCGCTGGGCCTTTAATCCTACCTCTGGCCTCTGTGAGGATTTCCTCTACTGCACTGGAAACAGCAGCAACAACTTCCCTTCCTTTAATGCCTGTAGGGACCAGTGCATGTTGGGTGCGTGCTGCCTCCGCAAACAGCGGCAGGATCTTCCCTCTGGCTACCAGAATTACACCTTACATGGATACAACATCTCCTCTGTGAACAGGACTCTCTGGGGATATGACCACAATAATTTGGAGGATGAAATGTTTTACAGCAATATAGACTCCAACCGCACTGAGATGAAAGATCTTAAAGGAAACCTTCAAAGTGTAGACTGCCGCAGGGACCTGGATTTCAATTATACCTGTGATTACCTCACCCTAACACAGTGCCAAGCTTTGTTGAATGACCAAGCTGGAGAGGCGCAAGTAATGAGCTTCTCCACCGGAGTGAAGTGTACTGACGTAAGTTGTGGTGGAGGTTGTGGTTGCTTCCTTCAACAAAAGCTGTGGAGATATGGGGAATGGTTCAGGCAAGGCTGTGAAGAGTGCACATGCACACATAATGGCAGCGTTGACTGTGTGTGCAGACATCTGACCCAGCGTAAAGAGATAAGAGACCTTACACAGAGAGAGAGGAAGTTGTACCAACGGGCTATCAGGAAAGTCTATGCCAAGCCAGGTAAGACTGTGAATCTAAATGTTTTTGTTCCTTACCTTTTTAAAATATAAAATATACATTTATATCATCATTATGGGTTTACCTGTGTCTTTGTTTGTGTGTTTACATGTGGATTTAGCTGTGTGGAAGGGCTTTGCGCTACTGAGAGCTGAGTTCTCCCCTCTGGCCAGTGATCATACCTTCTTCCTCCCATGGCACCGCTACTTCCTGCGATTAGTAGAGCGTGAGCTGCAGTCAGTGTCATCATGCAGACTGGCGCTTCCATATTTTGAGTGGACAGTGGACTCTGGGTCAATGAAGTCCTCGGCTGCGTGGCAGGCTGGATTGTTTGGAGGAGACGGTGAGCCCGGCTCCAGCTGCGTCCCACACCACCCTTTCCAGGGCTTGACTTCCCGTTTCCACTGGTCGCCTTGTCTCAGGCGCAGTTTCAACTCCTCGGTTTGTCTTACAGCTTTTATTCATTCGACAGCCCACCTCACTGTACTTTGCATACATTGCAGTGCTTTGAGCTGTATAACAGGTATCAGGTTTGTCTAACTTATTTCCGATGATTTCTTTAGGTGTGGCTGCCAGATGCAGTGACCCTGCAGAGGACTGTAAATCAGGCAGACTTCCAGGGGTTTTCCCGGTCTCTGCAAACCTTTTCTGGCCTCTTTAGGCTTTGGGTAGGGGGTCACATGGCTTCCCCTCTGGCTGCTTACGACCCATTATACCTGTCTCACATGGCATTCATGGACAAGCTGTGGGCACAATGGCAAGATAAACATCAGCATGGATCAAAAAGACAAAATTCCAGGGACGATAAGGCTCAGAGCAGCATCCTTTACCCCGCCAGACAGAGGCATGTGAAGATAAAGCCTTTTGATGTTACCCCTGATGATGTGATGTCTTCCCAGCAGCAGATGTGTATTGTATATGTGCCCATAACCATTGGTGCACCTTGTAATATAACATCATTACAAACACACCCAAGAGGAAGTCTGAAATTTAAGAAGCGTAGCTTGGACAAACACAACTCACACTCCAATAGTTTTGTCATTGGAGGCTTTGACAGCAGTGGTTTTGACCAGCATGGATATGATCGTAATGGCTATGACCGGAGCGGTTGGGACAAGTGGGGCTATGGCAAAGATGGCTTTAACCGGGACTTCATTGATATTGATGGATATGATGTATCTGGTTTCAACCGCTATGGGTTTAACCGTTCTAATGTCACCTGGTTTGGCATGCGTAAAGATGGCATGTTTGAGAATGTGAAAAAGAAAAAGCATAACGAGACAGATGAAGAGGAGGAGAGTGATAACAAGTCACACAAAGACAAGATAATGTCCAAGCTCTTCGGTGACAAAGGCTACAGCATCTACGGGTTTGATCCATTTGGTTTGGATCGCAGCGGTTTTGACGCATTTGGCTTTCGAATGGATGGTTACGACAAGGACAGTTGCAACTGGTTCTTCAATGGGCCACACTACCTGCGGTTCTACTTCCACACCCAGCAGCAGTTGATGTCATCCAGTGACCAAGCTTTAAACCGTATCACCCGTACCTGCCCTCCAATCTCCTCCCTGCCCCAACACTGGGCCAGACAGGAGTGGATGACCTTTGATCCAGACAAAAGCAGTGCTCTGAATAGTCTACTACAGCAGGAATGGATGAGACAAATTAAGCCAGAAAGTGATGATAATGTTACAGCAGCTACTCAAAATAAGAGCAACATATGGCTTCCAAACACACCAGATCACAGGTATCAGAATTACAAGAAGAAAGTGAGAAATGCCTCGCAAAGCCAGACCATAATATATTGTTGGATGCTCGTTGGAGAATGACTCGGCTCAGTGTGTTTTCTGCTTTGGACCTTATGCATCAACATAAGCCTTCCCTTAACCTGATTGGACAAACAAACCATTTGCTAGGCTGTCATAGAGTGGTGCAGGGATGACAAATTATTTGTAGGCCAACACAGAGGTTAACATCTCCCTGGGTCCTCTGACAAAAAGCCAATGAGATATTGGATTATTCTGTCAAACAAGCTCTGAGGCAAACCCAAGATTATGATACTTATACATGTTTTGTTCAGCAAGGTAATCTTCACAAACAAATGCCACTTTTATGATTTTGCTGTAAATGCAGTCGACAGGATTAAAAAGCTAACGTTAGGCTATAAATGAACTACACCATGGTCACATGACTCCAACATTGCACCCACAACGAGGCTGTAACTCTGTGTTCCATTGGATTGTATTCTGTAGTCTCACATAGCCACTTGTTAGGAACCCTCTTTTTTAAGACATGTAAAGGCCCCATAATTCATGAGTGGGGTATTTACTGACATGTCTTATGTCATAGAACAAAACCTCATTCAAAAAAAACATTGACTTTGAGAAAAGGGAACCTGGGTGTGCAAAACTGCTAACTCATTCCTACACCACTCTATTGGTCAGTTGAATTTCTGTCCATTAATATCAGTTTCTCAATAACTTTGAGATCAAAACTAGGACATGTAGTCACAAATCCCCACTTAATTTTGCACCTATAACAGTTGTTCTCAAGTTGCAAAGTTTCCAGAGTCAGCGTGTCACATTATCAACTAAACCTCTCCTCAAAGCTTCAGCATCCAATTACTAAGCTCAGGCAAATCTCAGAGGAGGTTTTTGAAACCAAAATCTTGTAGTGCAAACAGAACTAGAAATATACCGGCTGGCTTTTCAGGGCTATAGTCATATCATGAATAGTAATTCAATATTTTATAAATTGTTTTTGGCATTTCAACCTATGTGGTCCATTTCCCCTTGAAACACTGTCCGTAGGTTTTGCTTCAAGCTCCACTGGTTCAGCGGCTGTCCCCTTGGCTCTGCGCCTATCAGCTGCCCTAACCTCTGCAATCAGGCCCGCTGCCACGTGTACCCCGAGGCTGTCTGCCATATGCGCAATTGTGGTTCCTGTTTCACAGAGTGGCGAGATCCAACAACTGGAAACCACGTAATATGCCATGGCTGGTAAACACTGGATTGTTTCCCAGAAAAATGGAGGAATAAAGTACTTTTTACAGCTTTTCACAACAGTGAGAAGAGAACGGACCATCATTCGGTACCTGCATCGTCTCTGTGAGCTCAGAGAAACAGAAAGCACGTCATCATAATGATGACTGTTGAGAGGACTGATACTGGAGTAGAATAAGACAAAGACTTAATTATCAATGTTATATTAGCAAAATGTGCTTTGAAATCTGTTTTTACCTCATTACAAGATTATCCACCTGTCCCACCACATTTACATTTTGACTCACTCTGTATCATCCTTGTATCTCCTTGATATAGGGTGTTACAGTGTTAGTTCACCCAGGTTACAAAAAACATTTCTCCAGTGGTATATAGCCAAGGAGATGGTTTTGGCCAACCCCCACACAGATTTGCAAAATATTCTATTTCTGTAGTTCTGAATTTGACTTCAATTTTATTTGTGGTGAATAAATTCCATTTCAAAATCATCAGTTCAGCAAATAACAGGCGGCACGGTGGTGCAGTGGTTAGCATTGTGGCCTCACAGCAAGAGGGTTCCTCCCCCCGGGATGGGGTAGCCCCTCTGTGGAGTTGGCATGTTCTCCCTGTCTCAGGAGGGGCTTCCTGTGGGTACTCCGGCTTCCTCCGAAAATCCAAAGGCATGCGGGCTAGGTTACCCATAGGCGTGAATGTGAGTGTGAATGGTTGTCTGTCTCTATGTGTGATAGTCCAGCGACCTGTCCAGGGTGTACCCTGCCTCTTGCCCAGTGTCAGCTACAATAGGCTCCAGCACACCCGCGACCCCCAACAGGATAAGCGACTACGGATGAATGAACGAGTTACATTAACATTAGTCTGGATGTTCCACAGACCACACTGTCATGAGTTGGTTGGAGCTATTACTTGAACCATTTTTTGGTTGAAAGACGTGCACTAAAAACTGTTGACAGTAAGGTTCTGTTTAATATGAGCATTAGAGACATTGTGTCTGTAAACAGATATTGTTACGTTTTTTAGTGCATTTTTCTAGGCTGTAGGCAAAATACAAAATTCTATTAACCTTTAATGTATTTGGAGAATATGAATACAGACATGGAAATCTCAAAATCTGAACAAATAAAACCAAAACTTTCTTCTGAGCTAGATCCCACCAGAGGTCTATAAAAGAAACTTGACTCTAAAGCTGCCGTAGTCAATATTCATATACTGATGTTCGATCAAATGCATGCTTTTATCTTGAGGGGTGTTACTGTTAGTGATGAACCTGCAGAGCATTGGTTTGGTTTTATGGCCTTCAGCTTTCCTGCTTTGTTTCCTTTTTACCACTCTCATTAACCTTGCAGCAGTAAGCTGTGTCTGGCAAAAAAAGGAAAAAAACTTTCTTTAAACTAGCTGGTGAACGTAGTTAAGCAAGTAGCTGTATAAGAGCTAGAAGTTTCCCTTAGGATATTGTCATGACTAAAATTGGAGCTAAAAGAGAGTGAATGGTGGACTCACATTCTTCAGGTGGGCAGAAATATGACGTTCACCATATCAACTTTATAAGGGAATAATTTGTCACTGTTGTGTTTTACAGCTCGTTGTACTGCCCCCAAGTGTCCAAAAAGTCTGTTAATGCAGGTTTAAAGCATCATCCTGTTAGAGTCACATGATTTTCCAATGTTTTAATTCCAGTGTATGTTTTAGAGCAGTGATTCCCAACTGGCGGGTTGTGGACTTGCGAACATGTGGAGTTTGCAAAAAACACACTTTATTTTTAAGTACAGTGAATTTCTGGCACAAAGCTTTTATTTTGAAGTGCCGTTTCCTGCTGTGGAGTGAGACTGATGGACAGCTACCTGATAGAGACAACAAACTAGCTTAATGACAATGCCGACCACAAGTATGACGCTGAATATATTAAACAGTGTAGACCTTGAAGTAATGACTAAGGAGAAATCTGGACTCATGGCCAGACCAGTTGGGATCCACTGTTTTAGAGTACCTTGTCATTGTATAGTAACGCAGCTGCCATCAATTTCCTGGTTGTGCATTTAAGGTAACTGAGTACAACAGCTTGTCAAAACAGAGTGGAACAAACAAGTGGGACTTTAGTTGATGTTGGACTGGCCTCATTAGGGATTCTCTGACTCTCTTTGTCTCTTTTTTCCCCACTCCCACAGAGTTATGTAAACTTCTCTTCTGCCTATTGTGCACATTTTCTTCATCAGTGTAACGCACATGTGCCCAAACAGCTCTCTGTCCTCTCTCTCACCCCCTCTGACTATTCTCTCTGTCACTCTCTGTCTTTTCATCCATCCTCCTCTTAATTGTTTCTGCATGTAGGCCAGAAGACCCTAATGGTACCCGGTTGATACACACTCGGAGACTCACACTCCCACACACACTTTGATCTCATGCATGCTTGGCTTGCTAGAGGAAATGCCTGTTGGCTGCTGGCACAGTAGGCAGCCTCACTAGCCTCTCTCGCACTCTGTGATTATTGCCCTCTCTCACACACAAACACATTGTCTCTGTCCTTTGGAGAGTTGTCATTAAAATAATTATCTGCTGAAATGTCCAAGCTAAGCGAAAATAATATTTGATGAGCTTTCTGAAAGCCTTTGATGAAACAAAGCGATGTTGCTCTTCAGAGTTCGGTATGTTCTGCACTGTAAACAACGTAATGGCTCCAAAATAACAGCCGCAGAATGCGGGGAAGTTGTTAGGGCCATGATCTGATCCGCTTCTCCTACAGTAAATCTCTTCCAGTGTTAATAGACTTGCCAGTGGTAGTCCTTAACAGCTGGAAGGCTGCAGGCACTTGTGGTTACAGTTACGGCCCATAAAACTTTGTATGTGTGAGAGAGAGCGAGCACATGTACATTACATCAGAACCACACTGTTCTGTCATCACTGGAGAGACAGCAGAGCCAGATGTTCTCCTGTGACCTAGAGTAGAGACCAGGTGAAGAAGGCACCAGCTGTAATGCTCAAACTTATTTCCACTTTCCTCTTTTCTTACTTAAACTATCAGTATACATTCCAACTTTATCATATGCAGACACACAATCTCAAAAATGTGTATAATCTTCTGTCTCATCTTCAGAGTGTGAACCGGATGGCAAAGTTCATAATGTGTCCTACACTATAGATGGCTGTCAGACGTGTTCGTGTAAAGTGAGTATTTCCATTTTGACATTTCTTGAGCCTGACAAATTGCTGTGGTCTTCCCATTTATCATTTTCTGTCACCTCTGTGTCCATTCATTGCTAACAGGAAGGTAACAGGGACTGCAATCCCCAACCCTGCCCTTCACCGGACTGCACACACAAGGACACTGTATCTGGAGACTGCTGCCAGCAATGCGGAGGTAAGGACGCAGCAAAAAAAATCTGTATGCAACAAACTTTGACAAATAAATGTAAAGCAAAGCATTTAATGTGTCTAGTAAACTATGTAAAAATTGTTTAGATCAATCCATATGACCATTGCACAGGATGCATATAGGTTTTCATACTTCTTCATACTTGACCCACAAAACCTGTCACTGACCACTTGCAGATGGCAGCACTAGTATATTTTTTAATCTATAAAGCAATATCTTCGCCATTTTCCTTGACAGTATGCAAGAAAAACAATGTTTTCTTCATGAATTCAAGGTAACATGACTAACTGATTTACAAGTAGTCATTATGTTGGTGAAGTACACCTATGAGTTGCCAGACTAGGAAAATCTCTCCCAGACAGCAGGGGGTGCAAATGTGCTTCCACAGTTAAGGGGTGACATTAGTTCGACCTGACAGATAAGATGGATCTACATGAAAATGGAAAGTTCCTCCAGAAAGAGACATTATTATCTCATATTTGTTCTGCTACATCAACATTTAACCCCTTCACTGCCAGTAACACCAGAACAGTAAAGCAATCTGTATAAATGTGTTTGCAGGCTGCGTACATTCTGGCGTCCATTATGATCACGGAGCCAACTGGAGGTCGGTGGAGAATCCCTGTGAAGTCTGCTACTGTCTGGTGGGTCAGATACTGACTGACAGTTTAACCTTTTATCTTCTCTATCAACTTCATCTTTACTGATATCCTTCTGTCCTCTCACCAGGAGGGTCAAGTTCGCTGTGAGAGGGAGCAATGTAACATCCTGTGTAAAAACCCAGCTGCTCCTCCACCCAATACATGCTGTCCAGTCTGTCAGGGTGGGTTTCTTCAAATCACTGTAGCAGTGTGTGTGTGTGGCTGCAGTGAGCTGCAGAGACATAGTGTGTGTTCTGTGTCTTGTAGGCTGTGGTGTAAATGGTCAAGACTTTCCTAACGGAGCTCTGATCCCCACTGGAGACCGTTGCCAGGAGTGCTCATGTGTGGTACGTCATTTATCACCATATTCATTATTAAATTAAATTTTTGTGTGTATGAATCACTTTTATCTTTACTCTGTCTTTCTCCTGCAGAATGGAAATGTGGTTTGTTCACCCCTTCCCTGTCCTGCCTTGAATTGTCGAAACCCTGTGCATCATCCTGGAGACTGTTGCCCAGGGTAACCAACCTGCCTAACATCATCCACATCACTTTCAAGCCTGCGTCAATCCACCTTATTCATCTCAGAGCAAGTGAAACATTTCCAAAAGTTTTAAACGTGTATGTCATGTGTGTGTGTGTGTGTGTGTGTGTGTGTGTGTGTGTGTGTGTGTGTGTGTGTGTGTGTGTGACCTGCAGGTGTGAGCACTGTGAATATGATTCTAAGGTGTATGTGGATGGACAGAAGTTCCCCTCCAGGAGAGACCCCTGCCTGCACTGCCGCTGCTCTGTGAGTTCAGTCTGGTTTTTTATGGATACATGATGTTCATGTGACGAGACGATGGGTTAGAAATATTTAAACACTCAGGGGTTCAAAGAAAACCTGCTTTTTAAGTCCTGAAAAATTTAGTTTATGTACACACTATGTAATAAAGAGTTTCTAAATAACCTCAAACCTAGTTTTGCCTCTCTGTACTGCAGGTTCTTGTTACTTACCGGCTGACATACACCAATACTGATGTATCTGCAATAAGATTTTCTGGCCTGCTAGATTTATCACTCTTGCTCTAGTTTATAGGTTTGAGCTTTGTAATCTAACAGCCACTGAATGTTACAGAGTGACACATCTAATCCCTTCTTGTGTCTACCTGTTAGGCAGGTGAAGTGTCTTGTGAGCGTATGGATTCATCATGTCCCGCATTACACTGCAGCCACCCAGCTAGGCGGAAAGGAGAGTGTTGTCCCACATGCGCTGGTCAGTATATCTGTAAATTTGTCTAAAAGACATAATTTTCTCATGTCTTTGTCAAGTTTGTTTGACCGATTGGGTGCCGTCCTTCAAATTCGACTTTCATTTGTCAGATTCAAGCATAACCAGGGTTTGTATTTGTTCCCACAGAATGTGAGTATGACGAGAGGGTGTATGCTGATGGAAAAGCGTTTGCACCTCCTGGAAGCGGACCCTGCCTGCATTGCAGGTGTAAGGCAAGTCTGAACAGTATATTCAAGAGGAAAGTAAGCCTGAATCTAACCAGTATTTTCATAATGGTTCAATCTGTGTATTATTTTCTTGATTTATCAGGTAGTTTTTTGGTCTATAAAATGTCAAGGAAGGGATAAACATTAGCTCACCTGGTCGAGTGGGTGCCCCATGTACAAAAGGCTTTGTCATGGCTTCAGTTCCAACCTACGGCCCTTTGCTGCATGTCATCCTCCCTCTCTCTCCCCCTTTCACGTTATGACAACTGTCCTATCAATTAAAGGCAAAAAAAGCCCTAAAAATCTTCAAAAAATGTTAGAAAAATGTTTTTCAGTGTTTCTAAAGCCTCAGATCATGTCCTCAAATGTCATGTTTTATCCAAGACCCAAAGATATTCAGCTTGTTGTCGAAGAGGAATAAAGAAACCTGGAAATATGAGAGATTTTTTACTTATTTAGATTAGATGACTCATACCAATTCACCAATTATTCCAATTATGAAATTAGTTGGCAGTTAATTTAATAGTTGACAACTAATCGATTAACCTTTGCAGCTCTAGAAGAAAGTGGGCAAGTGTGTTTTATCTTTATTTACAAAGAGATGTTATACATTTGTCTTACATCTCAAAAAAAGTCTAATGTTTTCACTCTCTTTTGGCTCTTAGAGCACTGTATGACTATATTTTTTTTACAGCACCCAGTGGGCACATAATAGCTGTTAGGGTTCTGTATGCTCCTATAAACTGAAACACACTGTAATCATAATGTTTTCATACTTTATGTCTGCTACAGGGTGGGAATGTCATTTGCCGTGAAGAGAAGTGCCCTCCTGTCCCATGCTCCAACCCTATTATAGATCCACATCTGTGCTGTCCAATCTGTAAAGGTAATGATGCACACACACATACACACACACACACGCAAGCGCAGCTCATCAATAAATATACTGTATGAAAACTCCTCTTTTCTCATTATAGCCTGCGTGTTGGAGGGGGTGGAATATGAGGAAGGCTCCAAATGGCACCCTGAGGGTCCCTGTTCCAGCTGCACCTGTGTGAATGGAGAGACGGTGTGTACACACACACAGTGTGGCCCCACTGAGTGCCTGCATCCCACCAAGATCACTGGTAAGAGTGTGTGTGTCTGAGGCTACACTGACATTAATACGTTTTCATTTTAAACTGCATAACTATTGCTATGTTTACACCTGGTATCGACACTATTCTGGCATTTTGGAACCCCTAAAATGGAGACCTTTGAAAATGCTGCTGGCCCCATTTTAGTCGGGACCGGTGGAAACGAAGACCTACCCAAAACGCCGTACTTTGTTCATATGCTGACGACTGTGTAACCTCACTGTCTCTTTCCTTTCCTTAGGCTCCTGTTGTGCAGTGTGTGAAAGCTGCACCTATAACCATCGTATCTATAGCAACGGCCAGAGGTTTACAACCCCTGACCACCCATGCCACATCTGCACATGTCAGGTGAGTGCACTGATGTTCACACACACACACACACACACTACACAGTACTGTTCACCTTCAAACCTGCTGATACGGCCTTCCTTTCTCCTCAGCATGGCAGTGTAGAGTGTGAGAGGAGACCTTGTCCTCCACTTAACTGCTCCAACCCATACACACCAGCTGGAGAGTGCTGCCCTAAATGTCCAGGTACGCAACCTCAGAAAGAGATTTGGTCATGAATCAATTTTAATTTGAATAAGTTTATTCTCAGCTCACTATAGTGTCTGTGTGTTTGTATCTTTCCCAGACTGCTCCTTTGAAAACCACGTATTTGTGGATGGAGAGGCTTTTCCTAACCCTGTGAGTGTGTGTGAGGAGTGTAGGTGTGTGAGCGGCCAGATTGACTGCCACCAACCGCAATGCCCTAATCCTCGCTGTAACGCTCCTCTACCTGGAACGTGCTGTCAGAACAACTGCAACGGTGAGAAAACATGGATTTTCTATCAGTTAAACATATTTAACAAATCAAAATCTCACAGTTACATAATATCCCTCTGCATCAGGCTGCAGCTACGCTGGGAAGGAGTATCCCAATGGAGAGGAGTTTCCTCATCCTACTGACAGATGCAGGACATGCAGCTGCATCGTAAGAATAATCAGTATCACAGCACGACTCCTGCTGTGTTCACCTGTGGTCTTCTTGAAGCAGGTTTTTATTTCAATCTGTGTTGTGTTTGTTGTAGAATGGGAATGTCCAGTGTCTGATGAGGAGATGTCCACCGCTGCCGTGCTCGAACCCAAATGTGCTGCCTGGAGAATGCTGCCCCCAGTGTCCTGGTAAGGATGTGCAAGAAAGATAAAACAGGGATGTGAGATGTCTGTGGCAGTGACTGTGATGCGTGCCTGCTGTGCTAGAAAGTTGAAGGAGGAGTGCAGTGAAGTTAAAAACAGGTGTCCTCTAAAAGCAATGGGAGGTTGGTAATTGTATGTTCTCACCCTAATCGGCCTCACAGTGGTCACAGCTCATAGAGGCAATTTGGATGCGTAAAATCCATTAGCATCCTTTTACCACAATTTTGTCGAAAAGCTTTGAGTGAAATCTGAACACAGTCATGACACACAAATTTTTGAATTCAGTGTGACTCACACTTTCCCATGATACCTACATCTCTGATGCCCATCTCAAAAAGACTGCCTTAAATCCCGTTAGAAAACAGAATGTCATGTGGATGGATGAAATCAGATTTGAAATAATACAACACTATATACAGCACAAATTTAATCTTTATTCCTTATTTTGTTGATTGTTTTTATCTGCTAGCTTAATGTCTGTTATCAGCTGAGTGTAACATCACATCAGTTGTTGCCAGATCTCACGAGAGTATGTTGCTAAAACAGAGACATGTCTCGAACAAATTTAATTTTCTTCTGATTTGTCTGTCAGAAAAATGCCATTTCAGTGTAATAATGTTTAGAAGGATTGGGGCTGTTAAAATGGGGTCCAATATTTACTTCAGTGACTATGGGACGAAGGAAATGGTTATAATCTGTACTCGTGTTCAGTTTCCTATTGCAATGAATGGCCGCAGCTGGTCTTCTAAAGGGGCGCGACACTGGTGAAGCCCATGTGTCACAGATACAGGAGATGAAACTGAAGTGGGCTGTCTCAGTTTATTAATGGACTCTAGTTGTAGCCTCCTGCTTTGCTAATGATCTGAGTGTCTCCCAAAGCTGCCAGCATTATGGTTTTTACACTTAACTGAACAGATTTACACTTTGCTAGTGAGCCCTTTGGAAAGTACCAAAATTATTTGAATGCAATTTGGACTAATTGGTGTTGTGCGAAGAATCACCTAAAAAGCTTATAATTTTTTTATTTATTTTTCCATTTAGCACTTTTCAAGCTGAGCACAAAAGGCTTTCCAGATTAAAAGATTTACAGAATGAAAATTAAAAAATCAAAAACACATGTAAAAAATCAAAAACCCACTGTTTGATGTAGAAGAAGAATTAAGAAAAGAAGAGCACATATGTCAAGCATCACTGAGGTGGGGGGCCCCACAAAGACCATCCAGCAATGTGTTGGGTGGAGTATGGGCCCTTATAAATGATTACCACCTTGGAAATATGTGTTCAGAAAGTTGCAGTTGTATTCTGTCTATCTATTTTTGATTTAATTTAATTTAACGTATTAGCTCTAAAATGTTTGCCTATTTATTTTAAATACAGCTATTAGGCCCATTTTTGCTCGTATTTTTAATTGTTTTTTTATCTTTATATACAAACCAGTGGCTTCCTATTGTCTTCATCTGATATTTTGCCATCAAGGATTTAGAGTTTGAAGATTTAGATCAAATGCTATATTTTTTAATTTCACCGGCTGTACTGCTTCTGTGGTTGATATGATGTTCATTTGTGTGATGATCTGCTATTGAGTTTGTTTCTTCACACATGATGGTCGAACACAGCAGAGATTATGACGCTGTATAGTTGATATAGTTTTCCCTCATATTCCCTCAGCTCCTCCTTTGGACTGTGTGTACGAGCAACGATCCTACAGACACACTGAGCGTTTCTACCACCCAGCTGACAGCTGTCGAACATGCACCTGCACCAATGGGACTGTTCACTGTCAGCGCAAGCCCTGCACATTCGCTCCATGCTCTCACCCCATCACACAGCAGTGCTGCCGGACCTGTGAAGGTACATTAAGTCCTGCCAAGATAACTTAAAGACAAAGCACTTTTCATATTTTGATCAAGCACATTCTGTCATCTGTTGCAACAAAAGAAAGTTTGACACAGATGTTTTTCTAGTCAAATAGTTTCCTTTATGTCTTATTTCCCTCGCAGGCTGCCTATATGAGGGCCAAGAGCGATCTAATGGGGAGACGTGGGATGATGCATCAGACCCATGTGCACAGTGTATTTGCCGTGAGGGCTCTGTCCAGTGTGAGAGGAAGCGCTGTCCACTGGCCAACTGTAACCACCCAGTCCGGAGACAGTGCTGCATGTCCTGTGATAGTGAGTGTCACCCTTACTGAGGAGGATCCACAGACTTTCCTGTCAGCACTTTCCTTGGGAAGTGTTTTCTCTTGGTTATCTCAAAAATATCTTAATCTCCATTTTTTTCGACTTGCAGGCTGCATGTTTCATGGTAAAGAATATCCTGATGGCACTGAGTTTGCTGATGACAAAGACCCCTGTGGCGTGTGTTACTGTTACGGCGGGGAGGTCATCTGCACCAAGATACCTTGCAATGGAGAATGCAGCCACCCTTACAAACCACCTGGGCAATGCTGTGGAGAATGTGAACGTATGTAAAGTCAAAGTCATTCCTGGTTTAGGATCATTGCTTTAAAATGTTACAAAGTGACAAAACAAACCTGTTTTTATTTTATAGGCTGCTTCTATAACAATGCAGTCCTCGCAAACGGACAGTCGATCCCTGACCCAGGAAACCTCTGTGCTGAATGCACCTGTCAGGTAGCATCAACACACACATACACATTCCTGCTGGTTAATCTCTCGAGCCAATGTGTCGTGCTTCTTCTTCTACAGAGCGGTTCAGTGCGATGTGTGAAGAAGACGTGTCCAGCAGCCTGCTGTACTCACCCGATCACCGACCCGTGTGGCTGCCCTGTCTGTGATGGTAACCAGCTTACAAAATATCGCAGTTCACGCTATATAGAATAAATAAGTACTGATATTTCACTCTACTGTGTGTAGGTTGTCAGTTCCAAGGTGTGACTTATGTTGACGGACAGATCCTTCCAGGAGGAGAGGGCGGGTGCCAGGACTGCACGTGCTCAGTGAGAGGGAGAAGGGCTGGATTTGGTTTTGGGAGTTGCTGTACCCTCACAGCTACTGTACATTTTTTTCTTTCTTTCTTTCTTTTTTTTACATAGAAAGGTGAAGTGGTGTGTGCACAGAGAAGATGCCCTGCGGTGTCATGCCCACACCCAGGACTGGATGGGTGTGCATGCAGAGTGTGTGATGGATGCAACTTTAATGGACGAGACTGTTTCAACGGAGAGCGGTTCCCGCACCCTACAGACCACTGTCAGCTCTGCTCCTGTCTGGTACTACCACACGTGCATTTTATTTTCCATGCACTGTAGATTTTTGTTTGTAGATTTAAGATTTAAGATTTAAGATTTAGAGCACTATAGGAGGACTGTAGCTGACTATGTAAGGGAAATATTGTCATCCTCATTGTGTGCGTGCGTGGGTGTGTGTGTGTGTGTGTGTGTGTGTGTGTGTGTGTGTTTAGAACGGCGCTGTGGTGTGTTCGCACATGTCTTGTCCAAGTGTTTCCTGTGCGCGTCCAGTGACTCCTCCTGGGGAGTGCTGCCCTGTCTGCACAGGGATCTGTCTTCATCAGGGGAGGGAGTATGAGTCCGGCTCCACCTTCACTTCTCCCTCCGATCCCTGCTCGTCATGCTCCTGTCTGGTCAGTCTGACAGTTCTTACCGAATGAAAAAGACTGTGCATATAATCAAAATTCTTACTGTCTGATTCCTTTTTCTCTTTCAGAATGAGGTGGTGAACTGTCAGAGGAGACCGTGTCCAGTCCGCTGCTCCCACCCAGTCCCTTCAGATACCTGCTGCCCCGTCTGTGACTCTTGTCTGTATGAGGGTGTCGTCCACTCTCACAGTCACACCTTCACACCCTCCTCCAACCCCTGCCAGCGCTGCACTTGTGTCAGAGGCACTGTCACCTGTGTGCCTCTGGTCTGCCCGCCAACACCCTGTCTCCGACCAGTTACCAGGCCAGGACAGTGCTGCCCTGAGTGCACAGGTACAAACTGAATGTGAAGGCCTACATGTGTTTCACTCTAGCAAATTTGTGGCCTCAATATTTAATAAACTTTTATGTTCAGAAATATTTTTTATTGTCGTTTCATTTTGGATTTATCACTTCCTGCAATTTAACTCTAAAAAGCACCTAAAGGTGTTTGTGGGAGTTGATAAAAGCCACCTCAAATTCACGCAAATGATCACAAAAATCACATGGGCACAAACTTACATACACATATAAACATGACACATGAAAACAAACCATATCTCTCTGAACCTCATTGAGAATTTTTTTCGTCTTTGTCTCTTGTCTGTCTCAGCGTGTTCACTCGATGGACAGGAGTTCAGTGACGGGCAGGCATGGACTCTGCGTTCAAACCACTGTTCCACCTGCACTTGCCAGGTCTGACTCTTCTATCACTGTCTATTCTCTCCATATTTGCACTTTCCTTGTATTTAAGCACTAATCTATCTGAGTCTTGCAGGCAGGTGAGGTGCAATGTGCATCTCCTGAGTGTCCCAAGCTGTCTTGTATGCACCAGGTGACTGATCCAGGGGCCTGCTGTCCTCGCTGCAGAGGTAACTTGATCACTGAAAATTATAATCGCAGAAGGAGATCGTTTTTACCAGCTGTTTAATTGTCCCTCTCAGGTTGTATGTATGGAGGAGAGGAGCATGCTGAGGGCAGCAGCTGGTTCGCAGACTCCACTCCCTGTATGACGTGCATGTGTGTGGACGGGGTGACCACCTGCTCTGAAGTACGCTGTCTATCTCCATGCATCAACTTCATCAGCGTGCCCGGGGAGTGCTGCCCTGTCTGCGCTGGTAAGCTAATGAAAAAATCTAAGGCACACTCATGTTTCCTATTAGGATTTTCTTTCACTGTGGTGCTTGATAATTTTATATGATTGTTTTTTGAGCAGACTGTGTATTTGAGGGCCGAGTGTACGGTCCAGGTGAGAGTTTCCATCCAGCAGATGACCCCTGTCAGATCTGCACTTGTGAGGTACGATGCATACACACCTAACAACTGAAAACCTGATTACGACATTTTTATCTGTAGCTTGTTAATGTAGTGAATATTTAAAGATTTTTTTAGATGAACTGATTAATCTTTTAGTATAAGATAAGAAAAGAAACTGTGTGATACATTACAGTTGCTCTGTTTTTTATAATTAAAAAATAGAGAGAGCAACTGTTAATAATAATGAGGCTTATTTTATAATAATTATAATTATAAATAATTAATTATAATTATAATTATAAAAAAATAGAAGTATAAAATAAGGAGTGTGCATTAAGAAGCCATATATACACTGATCAGCCAAAACATTCAAACCACTGATAGGTGAAATGAATAATATCGATAATCTCGTTACAAAGCAATGTTCTGCTGGGAAACCTTTGGTCCTGGAATTTATGTGGATGCCACTTAAAGGGATAGTGCACCCAAAAAATGAAAATTCAGCCATTATCAGCTCACCCATATGCTGAGGGAGGCTCAGGTGAAGTTTTAGAGTCCTCACATCACTTGCGGAGATCCAAGGGGAGAGTGGGTAGCAACATAACTCCACCTAATGCAGGCTGACGGCGCCCCAGAATCAAACGTCCAAAAACACATAATTGAAACCACAAAATATCTCCATACTGCTCGTCCGTAGTGATCCAAGTGCGCAGACGTGAGCGCAGTGCACAGAGAAGCAGTCAGAGCTACAGGCTACATTGAGGCTAAAAACAGAGTTTAAATAATGTTTTTCCAAACAGCTTTTTATGTCAGGGCTTCAGGACACTTGGATCACTACGGACGAGCAGTATGGAGATATTTTGTGGTTTCAATTATGTGTTTTTGGACGTTTGAATCTGGGGCGCCGTAAGCCTCCATTAGGTGGAGTTGTGTTGCTACCCCCTCTCCCCTGGGATCTCTGGAAGTGTTTTGAGGACTCTAAAACTTTACCTGAGCCTCCATCGGCATGAGGGTGAGTAGATAATGGCTGAATTTTCATTTTTGGGTGCACTATCCCTTTAAAACGCACCAACCCACCATTGCAGACCAGGTACACCCCTCTCATGGCAACAGCACTCCCAAGTGGCAGTGGCATCCCCAGCAGGACAGTGTGCCATGCCACACCCCTAAAACTGTTAAGAAATGGTCAGAGGAATGTGACAAAGAGCTCAAGGCATTGACCTGGCCACCCAGTTCCCCAGACCCCAATCTGATGGAGCATTCATGAGATGTGCTGGTACACCAGACGTACCTCTGATCCACTGTGGAGCTTCGTTGGATCAGACTTGGCTCTGACATGTCAAGGCATGGACACAGGACCTTTGGGGATGTCCTGTGTTGTCTGGCGTCGGGGTGTTAGTGGCAGACCCTTTGAGACCTGCTGGTTATAAGGTGGGGTACCAGCATGTCCTACAGACAATGAATCAGATTGAGGTCTGGGGAATTTGGAGGCCAGGTCATTATCTTGAGCTCTTTGTCACATTCTACGTGCCATTCGTAGTGCACGTCAGGTGGCATCCACATGGATTTCAGAACAACCCATTTTCATCAGAATATTGCACTGTAACATGATGGTCAATGTTATTCACCTCACCCATCAGTGGTTTTAATATTTTGGGTGATGGATGTATATATTGTGTTAGACATATATTGTGGCTGAATGCACAATTTTAACATAATTCTTATTTTTTCATTTATATTTTTTTGCTATGCTATTATACAGTATAAGAGCAACTGTAATGTGTCACATGGTTTCTTATCTTATCTCATGTTAAAAGATTAATCTATTCATCTTAACAAAGTTATATTATCACTACAACTTTATGATTTCTCTGTGTTATATACATTATAAAATCAATTGTAACATGTCACAACAAAACAGAATTTCTTACCTTATCTTATCTGTGTCTTATGAAATGTATGAAATATGTACAAATATGTTCCAAATACTACAAAGTGTGTTAGGTATAGATACAGCAATAGAATAAATGATAATGAACTTAAAAGAAGTATTGTACAAATGAATTATTGCAGAGCATATTGTACAGTTGAACTACTGCACAAATTATTGTACCATTAAGTTTTTAATGTATAAAACATCAGAAAATAGTGAAAATGGCCTGCACAAGTTCCAGAGGTCAGTGTTCTGAATCCCAAAGATTTCAATTACCAGTTAAATAAAACAGAAAAGCAGTAAATCATCCATTTCCAAATGATTATTAAACTGTCTGTCTCTGATTAATCTTCTGTCACTCAGTTTTATAGATGAATCGAGTTTCAGCTCTACTTAATAACAGGGGTTAAAACGGTACTAATTGAAACAGATATGGAAGATCCTATGGAAGATCCAGAGGTTTCATTGGCAGTAGTAGTTAAATTAGAAGTTATATTAGTAACTGTGGTGGTTGTAATCCAAGCTGTTTGTGTCGCAGGTGATGCCAGATGGAGAGCAACACCTGAGGTGTTACCGAAAGCAGTGTCCCAGTCTGGTCGACTGTCCCAAGAACAACATCTTGTTCTCCAGCCCAGACTCCTGCTGTCCTGTCTGTGCACGTCAGTACTAAACCGCCTTTTGTGATACACCGTGTATTATCTCTGCACTGTCACTGAGCTTTGTGACATCTGTGTGTTTGTTTAGAGCCTCTCAGTAACTGCACCTCTGCGCTGATTGGCAACGAGGTCTTGGCGACAGATGACCCTTGTTTTACCTGCCAGTGCAAGGTACCGTAGCGACGACATGCACCTTGTCTTCTGTCCATCATCTCTTAGAAACCATATAGCCTAAATTTTTTTATTTTTAACCATTTCATTTGCCTATAAATGATAGGAAATGTCAGAGTGCAATGAGTTTCAGTTTGACATCTCTGCCCTTTGAGATCTAACTGTTCTGATCAGATTACAGTCCAGATACCATGTGACTCTGTGCAGTGATACTGTGTCTGTGATTTAGGACTTGACTTGGACCTGCTTACATCAGAACTGCCCTCCACTCACTTGCCCTCTTCATGAACAGTTCAATTCTCCAGAGTCATGCTGCCCTGTTTGTAAATGTGAGATATCACCGTCTTTCTTACAGTTTGTCTGTTCGCTGTGTCTTTTAACGTTTTAAGCAAGTCCTAACATCCATTATTATTATATCGTGACGGTTCTCCTGTGTTTCATACAGATTGTGTGATTGACGGCTCGAACAGACATGTGCCCAACGGCAGCAGCTGGACAGACAGCGATGACGACTGCGTCACATGTACCTGTAATGTGAGTCTTACAGAAATACTCACACTGTTCATGCCAAATATCTCAAGCAGCGTTCAAGACTGTTGTTTGTCAGCGTGTTGCAAACAAAAGAGTCTGACATTTCAAATCCCTAAAAAACAATAAAACTAGAAGAGCACGTTGAGACCGCAGACCTCCGCCAAGGCCAAATGCTCGCAATGCTAACAAAAGTGAAAAATAATTTGTATATCTGCCTCGTGATTTGGACCCGCTCCAAAATTTAACGGGTTCTTCCTTGGCCCATGTTACACCATTCCACCAAGTTTTATGATAATCTGTGCAGAAGTTTTTCCGTGATCCTGCTGAGGAACAGAAAACAAATCAACAAAGAAACCCTCTGATCCAAAAACATTTCAATCAGGAGAGACTTGTTCAGAGAGAGAGAAAATATTTATTTACATGACGCACATAAGTATGAGGAATGTGAAAAGTCTTTGGCGATTTGAGCCCATTGTGACGTTATCTATTCCAGGAGGGTTGTGAAGGTGTTGTAGATTAGGGATCTCCCCCTACGGAGTCTAGACGCTGGTGGTGGTAATGGGGGTGATGAGATGAGATAAAGAGGAAGCTGAGGGTATGGATGAGAAGAGGAATGGGCTTTTGATGAGGCCTGGATAAGGAGACTGGAGGTGAATGGGGTCAAGGAGGGTGCAACGATTCCGCCTAAAATGACAGCTGACAGGAGCAGAGAGGAGAACAGATTTAAAGTTTGGCTGAAGCAATGTGAATGGCTGAATGAGCTCGTGGCTGGTTTGACTGGCTGACCAGGAGAGGGAACACCCTTAACCAGATGATTAGAGGGAGTGGTGGGGTGGGATGGAGAGAGAATGGTGAATGAATAAAGCATAAAGAAAGTAATAAAGATCTGGTCCATCTGATGCTGGTTTTGTTGATGTTTTTTGCAGTTTCATCACTGCTACCAATGCCTCTGTAGCCAGTATCTCACTATCACTATCCTCATTCATATTTTAAGAATCTACAAATTATATTCAGCCACAAAATCAGCCTGAAAAGCTGGAAATCAGAACGGGAGCACAGAGAGTTGTTGCATAGAAATGACACACTGTCTCATCCAGTTGCATCGGTGTGAACCAGCAGGTTGCAGAATGGCGCATTGCACTATGAATAAGGCGTTTATCTCTACATACTTTGTGGGTTGTCTCCCCAAGGATCTTCATGCTGTTCTACAGTAGCCTAAACAGACAGATAAACCCTGGTTCCAGATAGGGCCATTTGCATTGTTGCATCAGCCGCCGTAGTTCTCTTACACTCTTGGCACACAGTAGAAGTTTCAGTTCTGTAATGTCACCTCAAGATGCTACTAAATCCTACACACTGGGCCTTTAATTAAAAGAGTAGATGTATAGCAACAAAATGTACTTTGAGTATTAAAACCAAAAGTCCTCATTATGCAGAATGGCCTCTGTCAGTGTTATATTATTTGATCGTGCAAGCAGCACTAAATGGTGTAATTAGTCAAGGTGAAGCTTATTGTAACTGTTTCATATACAATCAGTAACAAGGCATCATATTTTAGAAACTGATTCTTTTTTTTTGTATGTAAAATTTGAATCTGAAAGGTAACAAGAAACTCTATCTGTCAGAGTAACTTGAGTAAGAAGCGCACATTTCTCTCTGATATGGGGTGAAAGAGGTATAGAGCAGCATAACACTTGAGTTATGTAAGCTACCTCAAAATTGTACTGAAGTTCAGTACATGAGTAAATGTACTTAATTACTCTCACCACTGGACAAGACTGGTAATAGATCTTGTATCTGTTCAGACCATTTTCTTCTAAAGTAATCTTTTTTCTTTCCGTGTTTCCTCTTTAGTTGGGCTACATCGAGTGCACCATTGAAGAGTGTTTACCTGCAGTTTGTCTGGATGCTCAGAGGCCAGTGAAGATTCCAGGGAAATGCTGCTATGAATGCCAAGGTATCCCAGACAGCCAACACAGTGAGCGTCCCTAACTTTAGTGTTGTGACTAACAAGTTTAATCTGTGTGTGTCTGTGTTTGTGCGTGTGTGTTGTAGACTCCGAGGCGTCGTGTTTGCACCAGGGAACAGTGTATCACTCCAACGAGCAGTGGGAGGTGGATGAGTGCACCAGCTGTACGTGTGTGTACGGAGACGTGCACTGTCAAAGTGAACGCTGCCCTCCCCTCACCTGTGCAACAGTCAGTATTATAAACACGCACACTCTTTCTCAGTGTTTCATCATAGTCTGAAATTTTCCCATGATGCTTCAGTGTCCTGAATTTTTATTCTGTAAAGAGAGACTAAATATCTGACATCTCTCATCAGTGTTTACACTCTGGCTCCTCAGGGCTCATTTTGACACTTCAGTCTCCTGGGTTCCTCTTAGTTACACAGACAGTGTATCTGAATATACGTGTGTGTTTCTGTGTGTGTGTGTGTGTGTGTGTGTGTGTGTGTGTGTGTTTGCTCTCTCAGGATGAGATGCCAGCCATCGTCCCAGGTTTGTGTTGTCCTCACTGCCTGCCTCGTCCAGCCACCTGCATTGCCTTCGGCGACCCTCATTATCGCACCTTCGACGGACGCATGCTGCACTTCCAGGGGGCCTGCACTTACATCCTGGCACAGGACTGTGAGGGAGGAGACTTCAGGTGAGTGGGTCGCCATGGTTACCCAATAAAGTGCTGTAGTAAGCGTGTTTTGTCTACTCCTTCAACTACTACTGATACTTCCCTTCCACAGTTACAGTTACCCTCTAAAAACAATCCAAATAACCTGTGACAAGAGATCAGAAGTAGATGTTAACTGGTTTTTAAGACCCCAAAAACATGTTTTCTAAGACAGCTTCTAAAATGTTCGGGTCTTAACGTGAAAAAAAATTCTGCCAAATTTTGAACAGATTTGCTTATTGACTTATGACTGATTTATGTATTCAGTTTTCTTTTAGCTCCTCCCCCTGGTTTGAAATGTGAGTGACTCTGATGGAAAAAGTTGATGTTGCATATTTACATGCAGTTGAGGGAGAGTAATTATAAGCACATCACGCAGGCACAAGGCTATCAGTAACAGTGCACATGAAGAAATAAGTAACGCCTGCACACTATCTCTTTGCCATAAAACTTTAATGAAGCCACAGTTTTGATCCTGCTTGGATCTTCATCAGGTCAAAATCGTTTTGGCCCATCCAAGCAGGATCAAAACTGTGTCTTCATTAAACTTTTGTGGCATGAAGTGTGCAGGTGTTACTTTATTTACTCACATACTTACCTGGCCCACTCAGGATTTAGCAGTATTGTAATCAAAATGGGATGCTAGCTGGTAAGTTGCTTGCTTATGTTTCAAGGACACTGTTGATTATATTAAACAAGTCACACACTCCTGATGAGTTATGGAGTGTTACACCATAATAAATAATGTTTTTTCCTTTCCTGAACTTTAACTTTGATTGTTTTATGTTTAGTCATGTGCATTTAATGTTCAAGATTAGTACTTTAGGTTTTTAGAGTTTTCTGGCTGTAAGTGGTCACATGCCAGAAAGGTTTGGTGCCGTAAAGTAACTAGCAGCAGCAAAACGGATTGGATGTGTGTCAGTTTGCAGACACATCCACTTTTCAAGATACTTTACTTTTGTAACCTGCTATTAAGACTGAAGCAACAACTTTTGATTTCAAGTCCTCGCTAACGTTCAATTAAAAAAATATATCAATCGACATGTCTTTTTATGTGACCTTTGAATGAAGAAGCTGATTTTTAAAGTAAATTACTGATATTGAAATGTTAATACTGTATATGTCCTGCTCTATGACTCCTGTTTGTTTGTTTGTACAGCATTCATGCCACTAACGATGATCGTGGGCGTAAAGGAGTGTCCTGGACTAAAGAGGTGACTGTGTTTATAGGAGAGATCACAGTGCAGCTGCTCCAGGACTGGGTCGTGAAGGTTTGTGTGTACAAATAATGCAAATAATTTTTAAACAATCATGTTTGTGTCATGCATCAACTAAGCCGTACTCCTCAGGTGAATGATGAGGTCGTGGCGTTGCCGTTCCTCAGAGAACCGTACATCTATGTAGAACGACAAACCAACACCATCTTACTCAACACTAACATCGGGCTGAAGGTACAGTCTTGTCTCTTTTATGATATAATAACATATGATTGGAAACACTAACAGTTCGGGCACTCCCAAATTCTGTCACACATTGACACTCACTGGCTCACCTTTAGGTGCTGTGGAGTGGACGTTCACATCTAGAAGTGAGTGTTCCAGGCTCCTATAAGGACCACATGTGTGGCCTCTGTGGAAACTTCAACAACTACTACCAGGATGACCTCCGAATGCCCAATGGACGGATCAGCCTGTCAGAGTCTGACTTTGGCAACAGCTGGAGGGTAAAATAAATACATATAGAGACAGAATAAAATAAAGTGAAACTGTCATACAAAAACAAATCTTTTAAAATCTGTTTTTTCATTGTAGGTCACAAATGGTAGCCACGCCCTTTCATCCTGTCGCCCCGGCGAGAATGTCGACCCCTGTAAAGATGCAGGTTACCAGGCTAAGAAGGGGGCCAACGCTCGCTGTAAGGTCCTGAAGTCGGCCGCCTTTAAGCCCTGCCATCGGGTGGTGCCTCCTGAGCCGTGGTACGGAGCCTGTGTGTACGACCTCTGTGCCTGTGGGGCCAACACTGATGAGTGCCTGTGTGACACTCTGGAGGCCTACGCAAGTCAGTGCAGAGAAGCCGGAGTCATCCTGAAATGGAGGAGTCCCTCACTGTGTGGTGAGTGAAACACATACTTAAAGGTCCTGATAACATATCTTTTAATCCGCTTCTGAGTAAGAGCGATGGGGGAAAGCGATACATGTGGGTAATAATCGGCCAAAGTACATAATAGATGGGTCATTGGAGATGTGCAGCCATGTTGGGACAGAAAGCAAACCAGGACTAGAAATGTGCACTGAGCAGACTACAGATGTCAACCAGGTGGCATCCGGAGCTGATCATGGCCACTAGAGACGTACATGCAGCACAGCTAAACAAGATGGTTGTAAAGATAACAAAAATGGGTCTTTTTTTTCATCTCGTATTGTGCCTAACTGTAGAGGATCATAACATATTGGGTATGGGGTTAATATGCAGATACTGTGGTTCAAAGTGAGACCAAAGTTTTTTTATGGATGTCAGGTTTTGAGCCATGATGAAGGCCCAAATGTGGCCCACAACAGATGGTAAGGCTTCTTCTTTTTAGCCAAGACTATTTCCGGAAAACTTGCCATCCACTTCAGGGGAGTCAGCAGTCATTAATGATATAAAACTTTTTTTTTTTTTTTTACCAATTGTGAATCACCACAACCACAAGAAGTCCTTTAGCATACTGTCATACACATGCACACAAAATATTAGGCTGATTGGTCCAGTAGAATTCGAGATTAGCTGCCAAAAGACAGATGCACACACAGGACCAAACGCACGATCCCCTCCAGGCTTACACCTGGCAGAGATAATAATGATTCAGAGCTTATGACAAGATCAACATGTGAAGTTGTTTTTGTGCCTCAAACTGCACAAATTGCAGGAGTAACGAGTCAAAAATGTTTAATATCCCTGGAAGGCAACTCGGAGAGCTCAGACAAACATAACTAGCACATAATTAGCTAAGTATCCAGCTATCTGGTCAGAGCCCTGGATTTTAATAAGGCAGTGGATTGTAGGAAGAAACACCTTTTTAACAGAAGACAGCTCACACACAGTTGCTCTGTGTTTATGGCTGTTTATTTAATATTGCTAATGTTTGTCAGGCTCTAGGATGAATGCTTAGGTGATCAGTTTGACGTGCAGTTAGAGTGTCAATGTGGGAGTTGATGACAGTTGATAGAGGTGCAGACTGATGGCTTTAGATGGGAAATCATCAAGTTTTCAGGGGCTTTAAACATCTACTTTATGATTTTTCAACAATATAAAAAGTAAAGCGTGACAGGTGAGGATTTTTATGAACTACATGCGTAAGTAAAATAAATGTAACAGTCAAATATATAAAGTAGATTTTCTATTTCTACATCTCAAAATGACTTGGGCACTGTCTTGGATCAAACACTCACCAAAGTCAACCATCTCCTATTGTAAACTGCTCAGTGATGCTTTGCCACAACAATGTAGCCTCAAATAAAAATGAAAAGACGATGTTGTTTTCTTATTGCTGTCAGACACCTGCTAACTCCCACTGGTCACCCTTGAAGCTATAGTGGTCACAATGTTCTTATTGTTTTCTCTGTGTCACTGTCTTCCACAGCTGTGGGCTGTCCAGTGGAGAGGGGCTTTGTGTTTGACGAGTGCGGGCCCCCGTGTCCCGTAACCTGCTTTAACGTTGACGTACCACTGGGGGTTATAGAGAGCCACTGCTTCAAGCCCTGTGTCCCAGGCTGCCAGTGTCCTGCCGGTCTGGTTCTACACAACAACTACTGCATACAGCCAGAAAAGTGCCCCAAGATCATTCATGAAAAGTCCACATAAGTCTCTGGACTGCTCACGTTTAAGTGGACACTTGCTTGTATGCACATGCACTGTCACCTCTGCCCAGCTGGCCACCAAGGTCTTTAGATGTTGATATTTGGTTGAATGTAGGTTATGACATCCAGTGACCAAACATCAATGTCAGGACTAGTCTAATGTCAGCGTCAAAGTGACGTAGAATAAAGACAACAGATGACATTGATATTTTCTTGGTTTTAAGTTGTGTTTAACCAAAATCTAACGTCATCTAAAAGTCTCAAACATCATCAACAGCAAAATGTCATTATCTCAACCTCCTCACAAGATAGAATTGTAATGTTGTTAGAAAATGTAAAGGTCCAGTGTGTAAGATTTAGGGGGTTATTGGCATCTTTTGGTGAGGATTGCAGATTGCAAACCAGCTGAAACTTCTCCAGGTTAGAATTCCTTCAGTTTTCATCACTCAGGAGGTTTTTACTGGGAGCCGAATTATCCGCAGAGGTCTCTTCCCCTCCAAAACAAATGGACCAGGTGATT
Source organism: Epinephelus fuscoguttatus (assembly GCF_011397635.1). Classification (NCBI taxonomy): domain Eukaryota; kingdom Metazoa; phylum Chordata; class Actinopteri; order Perciformes; family Serranidae; genus Epinephelus; species Epinephelus fuscoguttatus. The sequence goes on from NC_064755.1 coordinate 23,437,882, forward strand.
AAAACCAGTAAAAACACTGAAAGAAGTAGTTCCACATTACAAATTAGTGTTTCTCTTATGCTGTTTGGCATTTCAGAGATGGGCCGCTAGCCCCAGCTGCACCTGCTAAGGTCCGTAAGATCCAGACGTTCATAAGGTTTTTACTGGGAGCTGATTATCTGCAGATGTCTCCTCCTTTCCAAAACAAACCCATTGATTTAAACAAGAAAAACACTGACTGAAGCAGTTTCACTTTGAATGTCTATTTCTGGCGCTCTCTTCTCAGAGTGGGGCTTCTAACTACAATGGATGATGCAAAAATGTGATATTCAGAGCCATTGTTTGGTTTGTCCATTCTGGGCTACTGTAGAAACATGGCAGTGCAACATGACGGACTCCATAGACGAGGACCTGCTCCCTATGTAGATATAAACAGCTCATTATAAGGTAACGAAAACACAATTATTCTTGTTTTCAGGTGATTTTACACTACAGAAATATTTATTATATTTTATTCCATTTCTGTCAATATATACCCCTAAATCCTACACACTGGACCTTTAAAATATCATCAACCCAAAACTGTTCCGTCCATCCAACGGAAGAGTCCAGATTCTGTCTGACGTCACTGGTGCTAGATAATCTTCAATCCACTCAAGGACTGCATAAGCCTCCTGTTACTGTATACTGACGTCTGAAATGGAAAAACAGATAAACCTCCACCACCTGTGGATTTAACATATCGACTGAAGTGAAATACTGCATTTTTGTGTTTTTATTAACATATGTAGCACTGAATATTTGGATATTTATACTACACAAGGGTTTTTTTGGTTATAATTTCACGTGTATTGGTTTTTTTGTACTTGTTTTGTTTGACGCATAACTGTTGTCTGCCTTGAGGTTATTTTAACAGTATTATTTACTATACAAAGAGCATTTGTTTACTGTACAGGTTTATTTCAGCACTGTGCGATGTCTGACTGTATGAACCACATAATCTCAGGTACTCTTATCTTTTTTTTTGCTCTCTATCGTACAAATAAACAAAGGCTTCACTACTATTTCTTGTATTTCATCCATTATTGAGACATGAGTATAATTTTAGTGAAGCTTTATTTTATGGGTCTGTAATTTGTTTGTAATTTAACAGGAAGTTTGGAAATAAATATGTATTTGGTGCTAATTAAATGTAAGATAATGCAGACAAAGTGTTCAGTTGGTCCAATTAGCTGCTTGTGTACATGAGAAAAAATTTCAGTGAGTGTACAGCAGGTCAAGTAATAGCCAATTAAATGGTTCTTTCCTTGAAGCTTCCCAGGAAATTATTAGGACATTACACATCCATAAAATAAAGTGTTACCAGCATTGAACCAGTGGGTGCTTTATAAGATATATGATGATGATGATGTATGAGACAGGCAACAAGATACACTCACACTGGGATCCACTAACTTTCACTAGAACACCTTTCACACAGGTGTAATGAGTCACATGTTCACGTATCACATTTCCCCCTCTGACAGATACACTGTCACTTTTGTTGCTTGGTAACCTGATCCAGCTGTTGTCCAGAGGACTGTTGTAACCATAGTAACAGCCTGTATTATGCATGAGTCCACAGTAGAGAAAACATGGAGCAGGTAAGATGTTCTGATGTTGGATGAGAGCTGCATTTGTTTTCCATGTATGTGTGTGTAACTACAACTGATCTTTCCTTCAGGAGTGTGTCACCGGTCTGTACCAATCCCTGGGACTGTCTGTCGGAGCTCAGTTTTCCTCTAAGGATGTGAGCCTGCTCTACCGCAAAGTGTTTCATATCCCCTCCAACAATGATGAGGCACATGTGGCCATGCAGAAGGTAAAAACTCAAGACATGTTTTAATGAACAAAGCAGCTGCTGATCAATTTTTCAGTCATCATTATGGGATACTCCTTTGTACCTGTGTCTGTTTCAGATTGCAGGAGGTGATAACAGTTGGTCCTGTGTTGGTGAAAATGTGTTGGATGTTCTCCTGGAAATGGAAAGGGAGAGGGAAAAGAAGGAGAAGGTAGTGAATTCATTTGTTTTATTTCTTCTGAATCTTATATGAGAGTGTATGAGAAACCCAGCGACCAAAATATTATGTCATCACTATGAGAGTCAGTACTGTTATCCGCAGCTCTACTGGGACCTCCAGCTGCTAAATGCTGGAAATCTCAACACTTTCAATGGGACGGATGAACCACTTATCATCGATCCTCATGTGCTGGATTGCCTCCACCACAGCACAGACCCAAATACTTACAAAAAAGTGGTGGGGAAAAAAGAGCTGTTTGGGAGTGTGAGAGGAGTGAAGAGGATCAAGAAGGCAGCTAGGCAGTGCTGGGCCAGGTGAGCATCTTAACTTTAAGAAGTTACAGTGTTACTCAAATACAGTTCTGAGGTAAAGGTGCTTTACTTGAGTGTTTTCTTATATAATACAGTACCACATTACAGACTGACCTTGCAGATTGAGGCTATTTTTGCAAAACATAAATTAAGATGAGCTCAAAATATGATGCATTGCATTGTTTACCAGTGTTAGACTTAAAGCCACGTTGCCCACCTACAGCATTGTAATACTGCAAGTGTTATATTCAACACCTGAAAGGCACTTTTCACTTTACTTTTGATATAATATTGCACTTTATTGCAAATATTTTTTCCTCACCTCGAGTAAATTTTGGATGCAAGACATTTATAACAATTTCAAATGCTACAACATATTGTAACAGCAGCACAAGTAGAAACAAGTCAGTGAACAAACTCAGTAATATCTGTAATGCATATATCCACCTAAAGTCTGCTAACATCAGCCAACGTAAGCCATCATACGATACTGGTCATAATAGGCCGAGTAAGGCTGTAGCACCAAAACTCCCAAGTGTATGGATTTTTTTTTCTTCTTTAAAAAGCCACATAATCACATTGTCTTCAATATGTGCACATTGCAGCATTGATTCTTTTACTTTGAAGGAGTACTTTACCCCTAAGATGACTATTTGTACATCAATTACTCACCCTGAGACTTCTGTTTACGCAATGTGGTGTCAAAGCACACATTGTCCAAGCTCTATATCATTTCAGCATAATCTTCTCTTTTTTTTAAGATTTTTTTGGGCATTTTTTGCCTTTAATGGACAGGACAGTTAAGTGTGAAAGGGGGAGAGAGAGGGAGGATGACATGCAGCAAAGGGCCACAGGCTGGACTTAAACCCGGGCCGCTGTGGCAACAGCCTTGTATATGGGGCGCCTGCTCTACCACTAATCCACCGACGCCCCATAATTTTTTCTTAAAATACTGTTTATCATTAAATACGGTGTCCTCATATTGAAGCAATTCCTGTGCTTGAGAGGCGAAATGAGCAGAAAAGGCAGACAGAAAGGTGACAAATCAAGCCCAAAACCACGATGCTAACGTTTGTGGCAACATGGCGGATAACGCTGTACCTCAGCTAACAATGGAGATGTTTGTGGAAGAGCTTTAAAAACTAAGGGAAAAGTATGATCAGCAAACTCAAAGTTCCACTGAATTGTTCCTACGAACCAGTACGATCCTCAGTTGAATCGTTTCAGCACAATGTGGCGACTCAAGCTTTCACTATCACAGAGCTGGAGACTAGCCTCACCCTTACCCTGTATTACACTGAATTTGTGAAGAAAACTTTGTTTATCTCACACGCCTCCGCAGTGAACGAAGAATCCAAAAAAAGGAGAAAAGCAGGAAGCTGGGAGCTGCTGGTCTACTGCTGCCTCCATTGGTAGTTTGTTTGTGTTATGTGTGAAATTGGTGAATCTAAACGATCCCTTAAAACACCAAAGTCACACAATAACACAAACAAACTGATGGAGGCAGCAATAAACTAGCAGCTCCCATGTTCAGCCAGGTAAAATAACTGTTTTTCTCATTGGAGTCTGGCTTTGAAGAGAACATAGATAAGGTTTACTTTTAGTTCAGTTCCCCATCAGAAAGACCTGTCAATTTTTTGCTTAAGCACTAAAAACAATTAAAACCTTTATTTAATGTTACAAGCCACCTATTATATGTCGAAGTGCTTGTTTACTATCATTAAGATATTATGTGTTGATCTTATCTTAGACTGGCATCAGAGGGTGTGCAGAGTATATTGCCCTCTCCCTGGCAGAGCCAAAGCCTAGCAGTTAGAGGTCAGGCCTGGGGCTGTGTCTCCCTGTCAGACGTCCTCCTCCTGGTGGAAGTCAAGTACGATGTTGTGACCCACTTGCTTTACACAGAAATGCTACAGGAGCACTACAGTAAGGAAAAGTTTCTCTGAGCTGCCACTGCAATATACCACAGAAAACAGTCTCCTAAATCTAATTATAGCTTACTCAGCATCACAGAGCCTGGTCCACGTGCTTCACATTCCTGTTTTTTTTTTCTCCTCGTTTTCTTTTTTTCATGGTGATACCACAGCTCTGAGTATCTGGGAGACCCTGCTGCCATGGCAACAATGTAAGGAAGAGGAGGGGCTGGGGGATCTTGCAGAAGAGGCTCTGGAGTCAGGTGACATGCTTGGTTTGGCTGAGCTGCCAGGAGCATTCAGGATATACAGGTAACACAATAACAAGGTTATTATTAGAAATTTAAGATGACATGAAAACTAAATATACTGAAATGTGCTGAAGTGAAAAGAAAACAACGAAACAACAACACATCAATATTTCTTAGCTTCAACACAAACAAAAACAAAGTAAAAATTCAGTGTGTACTGCTGAGAGAGCAGTTAATTATGTCATGATTCCAGAAAGGAAACTTACTTTCAGTTGTGTATAAAAACACACATAGCACACTTAATCAGAATTCAAGTCAACATTACAAACCCCATGGTATTTTTCCTTTATGGGCATCGGACAAGTGCACCATAACAAAGATAATTCTCTTGCAGGCCCTGCCTGAAAAACTGTCCTGAGTCTTGGTCTGCCGTTTCACTTCTGAATGATTCACACACGTTTCGTCAACAAGAAAGGGACGCACTAACAGTCCTGGGCAAGAGGTAAAGACTTTTGAAACACATCAGGTGAAGATCACACCATTTTAAATTGTTGGGAATACATCTACACATCAAGAAAGTTGAAATAATGTCAGATGAGTTGACTTCAGAATACCCTTATAATAATTTGATTTACATACTGTCAGATCTTGCTCACCTTGTACCTGAGAGGTTAATGTTAATGCAAGCAGTTGTTACAGTTACATTATATGTGGCTTTTACAGGTTCATAATGAGTTGCTTCATTAATATTTCCTCTCCAGGCTGGACAGAGAGAGCCTGAGACTGTTGTGTCTGTACATCAGTTTGGCAACTCTCAGAGCTCAGAGAGAAAACATGTCCTACGGCGCTCTTCTGGCAGCTCGGCAGTCCTGGGAGACATGGTGAGCCAACAAACACTAACACTGAACACTGAAAATGAAAATGTACTCACTATCATCTGGTTTGGCTTTATAGCATTTATTTGCACACAGTGCTTCCGCTATATGTTGTCTGTACTTTGTGTATCTGCTCAGGCCACATGTGACGAGTCCCTGCAGAGCAGAGCACGCAGCTCTGTGGCTACATGATGACAAGGAGGAGCAAAAGAAGGACTTCTCTTCTGTCTCAGTATCACCACAGCAGGTAGTTTACATCTGGGCAAGTGATTCTAAGACACAGGCAGCACATTATGTTGTAAAATTATTCTTAAAATTCTGTTCTGCGATTATGTTTACTGAGTAATGGCTAACAGTGAAACACTACAGTGGTTTTATCAGCAGCAGAACAACTCTGGCCTTGTTACAGCAGGCAGTGCTGCAGTTGCTGGTGCTGACTCAGGAGCAGGAGAGGAAGCACCTGGTCAAGTTGGCAAATGGGGTCTCCGTAGAGGATTTGCAAGAGCCAGGTTGCACGGTGCCTGCAAAAGAGGGTAAATCACTTTTTTTTATTATTATTTTGCTGCGAGCTTGTCTTTTGTATTCCCTTATTTCTATATTCCGTCTTTCCTGTTTCTTCTTTCCTACACAGATAATCATCAACAAGCTGCTTTCAGAAGTGGCTGTATCAAAAAGCTGAGGCAAATCCATGCCAGTCTGCAGACACCCAATGAGACTCAAACCCCCTTAAAGCAAACAAGCTTTCAGGCACAGCCCCAAGTTCAGGCCCACATAAGCAGTAATCCAGCAATGTGGTACCAACACCAGCTGCAGGATTCTTCCCTGCTCCTCTTGACCCAGCTGATGGAGCTCCAGGAGGTCCAAGCTTCTGCATTACTGCCAGCACTGATTGACAAGGTAGAGCAACCACAGCACCCATACCAAGATTCTACATTAACACAGGCTCTTTTAATAAAGCACAGTCTATTATGTTTCTGTTAGAGTGCACAGTGGCTCCACGCTCTAAGAGATGAGTATGCATCTGAACTTCAAGCACCACGCTACACCAACCTACTCCACCTGATCTCAGACACCCCTCTTACTTCACTCACTCCTTATCCAGAGTTAACCGAAAATAGCAGCAGTGAGCAAATCACAGCTCAGTCCTGCCGCAGTGGACTGGACGATGCTCAAAATGGCACCGGTGGGCCGGCTGAAGCTCCAACAGTGGATTCAATCAGAGGGGCCGGTAGAGAACTAAATGTGGTGCAACCTGCAGAGCGGACCGATGTCTGTGCAGGTACTGCAAACACAGACAAACACGAGATCACCATACACTCACAGCTGCAATTACAACATGTTGCTTTCCCCCAGGTTGTGGAGTGGTCATGGAAGACCTGCCCTACTTGGAGATCTTGTGTGTATCAGATGCAACAAGTAATACCCATCAGAGTCTCGCTGCAGACGGAGAAGCCCAGGAGGAAGAGGTGGGCAGTACAACAAAGAGCCCCCAGAGTTATGAAAAACAGGGCTCACTGATCGCCCTCGCTTGGAGCAAACCACCAGAGGATGACACCGACTGTGAGGCTGCAGTCAGAGGCACGGGACAGAGACAGGGTGTACAGCCAAGTGACACAAGCAGCACAGCTGGGCACACACAGAGTGAGGAGACGTCAGGAGAGAGTGACAGAGAGGAGATGAAACCCACAGGTCATCCTTGCAGCACAGCAGGACAGGTACTCTATAAGTATAAAGCAACCATAACACATTTAATTACTATGTCACACATCTAATTTTTTGCATTCTCATTAGTTGACCTTGGAGGAGAGAGCAGCTGATCAACCAGGGGAGAGAGAACCTGAATGTGACCTGCAAACACATGCTTTGGTAGCAGAGACCGTGCAGGATTTACACGCACATCTCTTGGTTGACCCTGCTGAGATGAAGCAGCATGCTGGTGACTTCTGCTTTGAACTGACCCATGAGACAGCTAATGCAGACAGAGAAGTGCTTGGGGAGGAAATGTGTCCAACTGCAACAGAGTCAGAGCTGTGGGATCTGAGAGGGCCTGACTCTGCCCATGCTGAGGCCCTGAAATATAATACATCAGCCACGGTGAGTCTGCTGTTATGTCAACCAGTGCTCATAATTTGGCTGAACATTTCCACATTATTCAAATTTTAAATGCCACAAATATGTTGTTTCCGGTTGTAAAGGTTGACTGTGGCCCTGCAAAAAGGGAGGCCACACTGATGGAGAGAGAACGAACAACAGAACCAGTCTCTGCGCTGGAGAGAGAAAGGACAATGCGCAACCTGGTGGACATGCAAAGAAAGGTCGAACAGAGGCAGCAGAGAGACAGAGAGAGACAGCTGCTGAGGGTGAGAGAACATGTAGAGGCAGAGTAGGGATTTGTTGCACAACTTCACCCACCATAGAGAGGGGGAGAGGGGAACTGAAAGAGTATTCAGATCAGTGTTTATCAGAGGCAAAGGTCACATGTCACTGTGACACTGTGTTTCAGGTTCAGGAGCGGCTGTCGATCATCCAAAACAGGAAGGCAGAGGAAGACTTACTCGGCCTGAAACACACAGACAGGCTGCGGCACCTCACACAAGATCTACCACAGGTGACTTGCCGAATATTGAGCCTAGCAGGCTGCCTAATAATATAACTTTTGTAATATCACCATTACTACTGTACTGTAGGAGGATAAGAATCAGCAGAAGACAGTTGTTAGAGAGCGGCTGGAGCAGCTGAGAAGAGAGCGCTCATATGTCATGCAGTCCAAACGTGACCGGTAAGAGACGCCCCTTTAATTTAAACAGGAAACACCAACGTTCGGTTTACCACCATCCTCTATATCTGCCTTTTTTCTCCAGGAATACTGCAGGATTTAAGGAACTCCTGGGTCCAGTAGCTCTCCACAGCAGAGACACAGATGATGGAGCAGACTGAGAAACTACAGCTGCTTGAATTTATGTCTAATTAAAGGTATATTTCACCCCCCAAATGACCATTTGTATATCAATAACTCACCCTGTGTTATGTTAAATTCACGACGCCTTGCAAAGTTCCAGTTAACATAGAAAATTCTACATAAATTCAAGTCATATGCGATGGCATTTAAAGGAATACTTCACACACAAAATGACCGTTTGCGTATCAATTAGTTACAGCGTGTTAGCTTGAGCTGAGCATACAACTGGATAAATGAGACTTGGGTTATACCGCACAAGTTTATGTTTTGACATACTTTTGCTGTTGTTGAATACTTCACCCACAAAATGACTATTTGGAAATCAGAAAGTCATGTTGTGTTACCTTTCCTTTTTTACCTCTCTGCCTCCACAGATATGGTGAGCATATGGATTACTTCATTGATTGGGGACCATGTTTAATGAGAGCAAAACTATATCAAACATTCATTTTCCGTAACCGCTTATCCCGTTAGGAGTCACAGGGAGGCTGGAGCCTATTCCAGCTGACAGTGAGTACACTCTGGATGGGTCGCTAGACTATCACAGGGCTGACACATAGAGACAGACAACCATTCACGCTCACATTCACACCTACGGACAATTTAGAGTCACCATTTAACCTGCATGTCTTTGGACTGTGGGAGGAAGCCAGAGTACCTGGAGAAAACCCACTCTGACACTGGGAGAACATTCAAACTCTGCACAGAAGGGCTCCCCTACCACAGGGTTTGAACCAGGAACCCTCTTGCTGTGAGGCAACAATGCTAACCACTGCACCACCGTGCCGTTTATTGGCAAAAATGCATGTTTGGAAAGTGTCGAACATACGGCTGGATGAATGAGACGTAATACACTGCATTTGCTATATAATAAGTGTCTACAAGTGTCTGTTGTTAAACATGGTCCCCAGTCAATCAAAAAATCAGTAATATGCCGTTTTCCGTGGAGGCATGCGAGAAAAACTAGTTCAGACAACATCACACAGCATGACTAATGATAAACAAATGGTCATTCTGTGAGTAAAGTATTTAACAACAGCAGAACTTTATCAAAACATCTATTTACAAGCTCTCACACAACTTGTGCAGTATAATCCAAGTCTCATTTATCCAATCACATGCTCAGTACTTCCTAAACAGCAAGTCCTTTACCATGGGGAACTGAATGGAATGTGAGACTTATCTATGCTCTCTTCAAAGCCAAACTCCATTTACAAAAACAGTAGTTTTACCTACCGTAGTGTGGGAGCTGCTGGTCTTTCACTGTCTCAATCGGTTGGTTTGTTTGTGTGTTTTTGTGGTGCTTAGTTCATGTAACTTTGGTGAATCCAAACTAAACCTTTGAAACACCAAAGTCACACAATAACATTAACAAACCGATGGAGGCAGAGATAGATCAGCAGCTCCCATGCTCAGCAAATTAAAGCTATTGATTTGTCAATGGAGTCTGGCTTCACTTTCTGCTCAGTTCCCCATTGGAAAATGCTGTCTGTTTGAGAAGTACTGAGCATACAACTGGATTAACGAGAGTCTGATTACACTGCACGAGTTGTTTGAGTTTGTAAGAGCATGTTTTGATATATTTTGCCGTTGTTAAATGTGAACCCCACCTTACTTTAATTCATCAGGAATTTTCTGTTTTCTTCACAAATTCAATGTAACACAGAGTACTGGATATACAAATGATCATTTTGTGGGTGCCGTATTTCTTAAAATTCAGAATTGTTGTCCACTCCACACTGTCCAAAAAATGTATGCCACACTGTTTATCAGATTATATTCTGATGGGTTGAAGTGTAATGCTGCAGATTTTGAAAGCAGTGTCCGTCCAGTTTATGGATGTCATGTCATGTAAGCACACATCATGAAAAATGTTGCAGGTTGTGCATATGAAATAAGACAGATGTCAAATTTGAAGTGACTGTTTATTATACAGTTTAATTATCATCTTGACAAACATAAGCATCAACAGTAATGTCATTTATCAATGACCCCCTTTAGTTGTGTACACACGATCCCCCCTGTGGCCTAAATTCCATACACAATGAGTCGCAGAGGTGCATGTTAACAGTCTACAGAGGTTCCATCAACTCTCCTTCATGTGGATATAACATTTATATTGGCACTGTTGGCCATTGCTCACGTGTGTAAGGAATAATGTGACTGGACAAAGGACACTGCTGTAGACTCTGAATGCACCTATGGACTGGGGCAGTATTTATTTACAGGTCTATGGGGGTGGGAATATTGTAACATGTCAAAGGATGTAAGTTTGGCTAACAACTCTACGATGGGGAGATATGTATAATACAGAGGTTTGGTGCGGGCCCAGTGGTTTTCCTGTGAGAGAGGACACCCTCCTCTCTGGATCCTGGTGAGTGGAGGGAAATGTCTACGTGGAAAAGATTCTCGGCAAATAAACATTCTGTTTGTTCCTCTTACACTGACCCTATATAGTGTCCACTCACACTGCAGTCCAACACAAAGCAGGAATAACTATCACTCTAATAAGCCAGAACATTCCACAGCAGCTCGCACACACTGAGCCACCGCATTACACACACATACATACAAAGTACACAAGTGTGTCCTCAAATCAACTGAAGAGTACACAGCTTAGGTTCAAGTTCAGTGGTCTCGAACACACTAACATTCAAACCAACAAAGACAAGTTTGAAATCCAAACTAAAAAAAACATGGTGCCTGGCTGACAGGTGCTTTACTCAGGGCTTTAATATTCTAGCAATGTGACAGGCTGGGGACTAAAAACCAGTCCTATTTTCAAAATATGACAGTTCTTCTTAGAGGATGAGGTGGATTAAACGTGCGGTTCTCAGCAGGCTGTGCAGAGGACACACTTTTTAGGGCTGTAATCAGGTCAGCTCTTATGATAGCAGGGCACTTTGATAGCAGTGACACACTGAAATTTTAACAGGTGTGGTTTCAGATTTCTCCGTCATGTCCTGTCCAGACCCTGGATCTACGTGTGCAAGATCTTCGGCAAGAAAGCAGCATGCGCTTGTGTGTGAAAGACTAAACTACACCTTATACAAGATAGTCAACAATATTTGCATTTTATACACTAGACTGGTGTTTCCCACAGTGAAAGGTAAAAGCCTAGGATGAAAACAGGGCGGTCCAAGTCAAGTTCAGTCAGTGAACCTTCTCGCTGGAGGCTTTGATGAGCACTACTGTCCATAAACACAAAATGGTCATCACACGTCCAGCATATCTCTGACTTATGGGCACCATGGAACTGAGGAGGGTGGATATACGTGTGTATGTGTTTGTGTATATCTCTCTTTCATGGGAATCATGAACGGAGATAAATCTGCATGTATGTGCGTCAAGTCTTGAATGGTGTTAGCAATGGGACTCAAGGGATGTTCATGTATTTATGTGTGTGCATGTCTTTATGTATGAGTCTTTCTATTGGTGTGCGCACTGCACCCCCGGGCCATGGTGGCCCCCCTCCTCATCAGAACTATCATTGTAGGCCTCTCTCCTGGCTCCACCTCCTGACCCTTGAGTCTTGTCAAATTCTGTCAGGTCAACTTCCTCTGCATCTGCTGCAATAACAGGATTCTCTGAACGAGCGGGCAACAAGCACTCCAGTTCCTGAAAGATTAGAATTTAAAAAAACATCATGACACCGCAATCATTCAAGCTTAAAGGGATAATTCCAGTCTTTTAAAGTGGGTTATATTAAGTACTTATCCATAGTCAGTGCATTATCTACAGGAGATGGCGGTCGGCACGCCCCCAGTTTGGAGAAACAGGCAAGAGTACTGCCACAGAAGTAGAAGAAGTAATGTACTGCTGTGGAGGAGGGCAGCAGCAAAACATGTTTTAGCCACATAAAAAAGTCCCACTTACAAAAATCTCTTAGTTTTTAAGATTTTCACTGCTTTCCATTGCCACAGACAGCCCTTTCTGATGGAAAAGCTGTTCCCCATTTATGCTCTCGTCAAAGCCACCAGACTCCATTGGAAAAAAAACAGTAAGTTTAGCTTGCTGAACATGTTAGCCTCTGGTCTACTGCTGCCTCAGTTAGATTGTTTGTTTGTGTTATTGTGTGACTTTGGTGTATCAAAACTAACCTTCCTCAATGCCAAAGTCACACAATATCACAAACAAAAAACTGACCAAGACAGTGGCTAACCAGCAACTCTCATATTCTGCGAGCTAAATCTACTGTTTTGTCAATGGAGTCAATGATTTTTTTTATGTGGGACTCTTTTTAGCTGGCTAAAATACACTTTTGCTGACCTCATCACAGCAGTACATTGCTTAGTTTCCGTGTCGGTACTCCTGCCTGCTTCTCCAAACTGCTGGTGTGCTGACCAGCATCTACCGTATATAATACACTGACTATAGATGAGTACAACCCCACTTCAAAAGATCCTACCTATCCCTTTAATGGAGTTAAAATTGTGCAAATCAGGATGTTTAACAATTGCAACTCACATTCAGTTTTTCAGGGCTAATCCAGTTGTTTTCAGGGAACTGGACATCAAACTTGATGTAAAGGTCTCCCTTCTCAAAAGGGTTTCTGTACTGAGGCATCCCCTCTCCCTTCACCATGCGAATACAACCTGCCACACAGACACACACCAACAAAAGGATGTAAAGGCACGCAGGGGCAAAAACAATATTTGACCTTGCAGTTTATACGCTATATATTGTTACATATGCTAACACAACTGTCAGGCAGTAAAAACTATGCTTTAAATATGTACATCACTGGCTGTTGGCATGTTATGATGTGGTACAAAAACAATTTAAAATCATATTATTTGGGATTTGTTGTATATTTACACACTTGACAAGAAAAACTTGTGTTATATTCCGCTTTCTTAAGTTTTAACTGTCATCAAAATGTATATGCCTTTGATCCGGGGTATCTACATTTTGGTGCATAAACCATAGTTGATGCTGTGTTACAGATACCCTTAGTATTTACCAGGAAATTATAGACTTTAATAAATCATAAGACAGCTTGAAGGCAGAGACAGTAGAGAAAGAAAAAAAATAGCTGCAGAAGAAAAACCGTAATAGGTGCAGTTAACAGTTAATTAGGCAATCATCTTGTCCTCTAAAATCAACCAGAGCAAAAGAAGCAGGACTGTCATGAGAGTCTCAATTAGTGTTGTCACAAATATTGATTTATCAATACATATTGATTCTTACTATTTTAAACTGTTTCAATACTCATTTTCCTCAGTATCGATACTATTGATACTACTTTCTCACTCTCTCTTCTCTCCAACAGCAAAGTCACACACACACACACACACACACACACACACTAGCACACCTCTGCAGTGCCCCCTTTGGCCCCGCCTCTACTCACTCGCTCATAATGCTGTCTTCTCGTCTCTCATGTCATTCGCTCCAGTTGCAGATAAGCCTTTGCAGCATGTTTTTTTTTTGTTGTTTTTTTTTTTTTTTAACTTGCACTTTTTGCCTTTTCAATATGAGACAATCTCAGAGGCTTTCAAACATGTGCACTACTGCAGTGTAATGTTTATTACAGTCACTCTGCTGTTCTCTGCTTCTAACCAAGAAAAGACAAGAGGTCATTGTCATACTACAGCCCTGTCATATTTTTCTTTTGTTCTGTGTTATGCCCTTAAAGTAAATTCTTCCCCATAGTGCTGAAAATGGTATCAAGTACTGTATCGAAGTTGGAAATTCCAGTATCGCGACAACACTAATCTCAATTACTGTGGTATGAAGACATGTTTACCTGGCTCGATGACTTTGCCCGGTGGATATTTGACAAGCAACTGACGTCCATCAAGGTGTGCAACAGTCATCTGAAAGCCACACAGAGCCTCGACCAGGCCGATACGTTGGACCATGTGAAGGTCACTGCCATCACGGCGGAATTCCTGGTTTAGATTGAAATCCCGAATTTGTTGCTTAGGTGTTATTATATCATGTTTGTCAAATAAATGTAAAACATTATAAAATAAATACAGCTAAACAATATAAAAAGCCAACTGTTTTTACCTCATGTTCTTTCTCTTGTAGCACCAGGACTATATCCCCTGGTTCGACACCTGGTGCTTGGTCAGCCTCCCCAGAGAATGTGATCTTCTGTCCATGTCTCATGCCTTTGTCTACATGCACCTCCAGAAGCTTGGTCTCCTTACACACCTTATGACCTTCACACTTTCTGCAGCGGTCCTTCTCATTTATCACCTCACCTGTGCAAGCACACATACAGAGATTGGACAATTTTCAGAGAGCTGTTGTGCTACTTATTGTACATTATTCATGTCTTTTTAAAAGTATAGACGGTGTGTGGGTGTTAATGGACATATTACCCTCTCCATTGCAGTCTGTGCAAACTGATTGCATCTGTTGGACCATCCCAGGGGCCAGCTGTCTGATCATAATTCTCATACCTCGTCCTCTGCATGCCACACATTTCTGCACTGCTCCTGCCTTACCCCCCTGACTAAAAGGCAAACAGCAAAACATCAGCATTGTTACAGGGAATTTGTATCCAACAAAATTACTGCAGTTACATAGTATCTTCCATCAACGCTTTGAAGCTATGGATTTTTTTTAAGTGATTAAAATAAAACACACAAAGCAAACTCACCCATTACAGGCACCACACAGCACATTCTTACTGAGCTGCAGTTTGGTGGTTTTGCCATTGTAGAGGTCTTCCAGAGAAACCCTGCATGACAAAAGAGTTATGAGATGCTTGTGACAACTCATTGTATTCAAATTGCCCATCAAAGCAGCTAAAATGTATTTATGTAACACACTTACTTCAGAGGATGCACCATATCATCTCCTCTCCTCCTGCCTCCGTTGCGTCCTCTGCCCTGTCCCCCCATGAACCCAAATAGTCCTCCACCAAAAATGTGAGAGAAGATATCGTCCATGCCGGGCCCTCCACCTCCTCCCTCCCGTAGCCCCTGTTCTCCATAGCGATCATAAAGCTCCTTCTTTTCTGGATTTGTCAGTACCTCATATGCGAAGCTGATTTCTTTAAACTGGAGAATGATAAAAGGAATGATCAGACAGCTTGGCACATTGTGGGAGACACATAAAATGGTACATCGCAGCAAAAAGGGCCAACTAAGAACAAAGTAAAAGGAAATTTAAAAAGTAGTCTCTTGGGGTTTCATTCTTGTTGAATCTGAGGAGTTAGGTCACACAGCAGCACAGATTAAACACTGATGCGCTTTTTGCTAGGAAAACACTGTTTCATATTTCAAACTCTGATCTGTACCTTGTCTAAATCCTCAAAGAGTTATGTTTTGTGATCATGATAAATTAAGTCGACATCATCTATTGGTCCCAACTACTAAACAATTGAGCTGCTGCTAACTATGGTGTTGCTGCTGTAACCATGACATGCTTTGGTGCATCATACCTTGTCTCCAGCATCAGGGTTCTTGTCTGGGTGGTACTCTTTGGCCAGTTTGCGGTAGGCCTGTAATAAACCAAACATCAACGTGAACAAAGGTGTGTTTGCAGCTTGAGCTCAGGTGCCATCAGTGTCAAATAGCTCTGTTAGCAAGTCACTAAGTGTATTAACTGTCCTTACAAGCTAAGTGCTTAGCTTGTGGCCTTGCTGTCAAAAACATGAGGGCACTTGGAAGAGCATCGCTGCTTTTGACATCTCAGACACTCTAAATACTCCAGAGGGAAGAACACGTCAACAAAACTACACCTGAAAATGTGTATATTTACAGTTTACCTGCTGTATCAGGCGGTAAATAATAGCATGATCATCTTCTAGCCAATTCACAATCTGCTAGCATGAATCTAAAAGTACTCCAGCTGGACATAAAAACGTTTTGCGAGTCAATCACACTGCCACCACCCAGTATGTTGATTTTCTTTAGTCGTAATGCTGGGATTACAAGCTACTATCCTAACGTTACATTGGTTCATTTGGTCGTAGAATATAAGATAAATATACAGGCGATCACAACAATTTAGTCAAATGTCTCACGTCATGTTTATGTTGAGGGGTAGGTTTGCCGATTACAAACAATCCCTACCTGCCTGATGTTTGAATGGAGTTTGGGGAACACAGAGACGTACATCGGCTAACTACCGTTGCGCTAAGTATACAGCAGAGTTAGCCACACGACGGGTGACAACGTTATCTTGTTAACACCACACAGGTTTATCTATAAACCTTCGCACAAGATATTTTTCAAGTCACCAGACGGTACACCAACACTGTGAACACAAAAGCGGGGTTACTTCGTGGTATTTCATTGTCTGTGTTAGCGGTTTAGCCGGTTCTTGCTTCGTTACTGTTCAACTTGGTGGGGACTATTTGCTGGAATGTATCATATAATGTCAATAGCCGGCAAGCTATCACACTCGTGGTCACCCGTGTATTCCTTGGTTTTTGGGCAGGCTAACCCCATCCTTCTGATCTTTAAAACGTTGGGAACGATGAAAAACACAAGAAGTGCCGATATTTCACACACACTAAAGAAAGGCTTTAATTATACTAAAAAAAAACTCGCTTTAAGTACGGAATAGTTATCTAGCTAGCTTAGCTTTCTGGCTAGGCTAACGAGCTAGCAAACCAACACTGAGAATCCTTAGCTAGCGTTAGCTTTCAGTAACCTAGCTCACGTTGATGGCTTCTTTCTAGGCCAAAATTCACAGGTGACCTCCCTTCTTTTAATTCTGTCCTTACTAAACACATTTCCCACACGTATAAAACAGTAAATTAGGTACCTTTTTTAGTTCATTTTCAGAGGCAGACGGTGAAACTCCGAGGATGTCGTATAGCTTAGTATCCACCACGTTCGCCATGATGCTAACCGGCTACACAGAAAGACCTTCTGCGGAGGTTCAGCTGAGCGAGGAACCGACGCAAGAATCACCGGCTGGGACTGTCCAGGGCTGCCAGATACTACGACAGACACAAACACCCACTCGGAAACAGATGCATCAAACAGAAACCGTATTATCCCCGAAGACGGTTACAGGACTTATGTTTTTAAGGTTGAATGTGCCACTGTGTTCATATGTACGGTTATTGAACAAATCGTATGTTTTTAAATCGACACGTTTTATTACTGATATTTACGCTGCATGTTAAAACGCCCGGAAGCGTGAGGGAGCCTCCACGCGATTGAAATGGCTGTACATTTACTTGTAGACTTAATTAATGTAATGCATACATAAAAACACCTGTTACAGGCGTGTGTTTGTTTTTTTTTCCAGATTTGTCCACATTAGTATTAGATAACGTGGGATTGTGTGTGAGAGGGAGTTAGGGACCGTCTGTAAAGATAGGCTACACCACACTGTTCAAGTGATTTTGGCTTTTTTAAATGTCCCCGTATCTTGGAGTTTTCACATGGAGAAGAACAGCATTTATTAAGCCCACTCCACAGGGGGGCACTGAAATAAGGTCTAAATGATGTCTTGGGACATCTTAAGCATTATAATAGATTTTCCAATAGAAAACTGTAGCCTAATTTTGCCTGTATCTGGAGTCAGACTCTTATGGGTGAATCACAGCCATGTAGCCCCTGTTTTCTGGTGACTATTCAACAGCTTTAAATTCTGTAATTTATATTAACCAGTTAATATTGTGAAATAGCAACCTAACCCTAAGGTAGGGGTCACTGTCTTCTATTTTAAAGACTCACAGTTGTCTAAACCAGTGTCTCTTGTTGGTTATGCTGCAGACTTTCCAGATAACACCAGTGCGTAAGGATTAGCAATTTTCTGTAGAGAATGAAGGTTTAAGGAAATACATTGACCTTGAGCAGTGGTATAAAATATCAAAGTACCTTTATGCAAGCACTGTTCTCTGGTACAATTTTGGTGTAGCCTACTTATACTTGAGTATTATGATTTTATTCCTCTACTCCATTACATTTCAAAAGGGAAATATTGCACTTTTTAATCCACAACATATATTTAACAGCTATAATCAGTAGTTTATTTTCATGTGAAGAATTTACATACAAAACATGACCAGTTTATTAAATACTGTGCATTATTTTAGATTAAACTACACCAAAGTATATAAAGCAGTTACAATTAGAAACACTTAAACCAATAACAATATTAAAGAGTTGGCTGACATGTTAATGCATCAATTGGCCTTATTATGTTTCAATATTATAATGATATAACTCTCAGGTTGGGCTTCTGTATAATTAGAACTTTCATTTTCTGATGCTTAAAGTGCTTTGTTTGTTTGTTTGTTTGTTTTGCTGCTTTTACTTGCTGTTGAGCATTTCTACACTGCTTCTTTTACTTTAGAGGTCTGAATACCTCTTCCACCAGTGAAGACAGAGTACCTAGACTCTATTTTGTATTTTGCCTGGCAGGGATTATTAGCCTATCACTATAGCTAATATATGCTGTATTTTTCAATAACTGTTTGCCAGGTGATAAAGCCTCACCGTGCAGCAGCAGATGCACATATGGTAAAATAATAAATATGCAGACTTGTAACCTGACACAGTGGAAAGTCGTGTTCAGGGGCAGCAAAACAGCATGGGGGCGAGAGTCACTGCACAGGGGGTCCTCAGCACACCAGGTGATGAATAAGGTATAGCATTTTTAGTAGTTCTTTCTCTAGGGATTAATTAAAGCTTGAGTCGCATATTTGTATTATCTGCTTGCTTTTTATATCGCAAATAAGTGTGTTTATTATCAAGATTCAGATCGGCCCCTTGGGCTTTTCAAAAATCTGAGGTCAGAAAATGAGGGACAGTCCCTAAACACTTGTCGCACTGTCAGGTGTCCATGACCAGGGACCAAGCAATTTCTTGTAGTAATAAAATGTTTTTGATTTAAACATTTTTTTTAAAAAAAAAATATTGCATCTTCTTTAGCACAATTTAGAAATTAAATGTACTGTTTCATATAGCTGAATGTTTTGTTTGAGTGATGAATCTGAGTGTTTCACTGCAGCACTTGATGCTGTATCACCAGCTCCACACTGACAGCAGTTTTTCAGGGTGACCGCAAATAAATACGGAGTTGGTCTTACGATTACACAGTTGACGGACAGCTGAACTTTTGATTACGTTTTAGGTATCCGCCATTTTGATTTCCAAATCTGACAGATTTTTTGTTGCCTGCCTGCCGAAGTGTAATTCGGACCCTGTCAACAACACGGCCGCTCGGCAGGCCAACCGCCGTGTAACGGCAGTGTAAATGACATTGCAACCGGGGAGAGGGTAGTATCTTCAAGCTAGCTTCGCGGTCATGAGCAGCCAGCTATGGGCCTTCGGGTGACCTGACAGCCAAAGTCGCCGAGTTGCCGTTCAGCTTGTGGATGACGACTGATGAAATGATGGATAACAGGTAACGGTCGCGTGTCTCGTGGAGGAAAACATATGTAGGCTAACGTACACCCGTGCGCGAGCTGCCTTGCTGTCAAACGGTCGGAGGACGGTGACGCTAGGTTTGAATCAGGAGGACATCATCCCACCTAACATTAGCCACGCAGCCGTTATAAATGACTGACCGGTGTTAGCCTTTTAAACAATATAAACATAATTTACCACCGGTACCGTCCTGAAATACTTTGGTAACGTTAGCAACACGTTTAGGACATTGCGAGCGGGCTGGTTTACGACCTGCATGCAAGGTAAGTGAAAGGCACCGTCGTTAAGCACCATAAACGCACCGATAGAGACTGGTAACAGCAGATAAGCTAACCTAGCTTGTGAAGTTTCGATAACTGTGTGGATAAGACAAGTCACAAAGAAATGACTGTTACTCCGTTATAACAAACAAGCGTTGATAGCTAACAGGAACCGTTACCAGCTGATGTGAGGCCTGTCTTAAAGCTGACCATGGTTGTGCTGTTGTGTGGAATTTAAAATCAATATCTAGCTATGAGGAAAAAAATAATTCTTGAAGTTTATAGTCGTAGCTCAAAAACACCTGTTTGTTTAGCTACATCATGTTAATTGAATGGATGGGTACACAAGGGCAGCATTATGAGAGATTGTTGTTATGCAATCAGTGTAAATGGTGCTCGTGTTCAACCCTTATTTCACACTGTAAATATATTACACGTATTTCAGTGTATACAGTGAATGCTGACTGCCATATCTGAAATTATATACATTTTCAAAGGGGGCCTAACCCACAATTCAGACAAACACAAGCTGAATCAGCAGCATGTTTGTCATGGTAATCAGCTGTGTAATCCACTTAATGATAGTCTGAATTAAAGATCAAATTTATTGCGATAGATTTCTTCCTTTATCTATGGGTTGCTTTGGTTTATGGGGACATAAAGTGAAGATCCCTCCCTTAAAGTCATTGGCCAGTGGCAGCTCCTGCTTGCCTCAAACATTGCTGTCATCATCACCACACCTAATCTCAAGTTTGCACTTTATAGTAGTACAGACATCAGCTAATAAAAGATTCAGCAGTCCTCATCCAATTCACTGGCTGACACCGTTGTTTCCCTTAAACACAAGTATTCATATCACACACTAAAGTTAAGTGTCTTCCTGGAGGGGGATTTGTTTTGTTCAGCCTCAGACTCACTCCAGTCATTGTTTGCTGATGTAACTGTATGTGTGAGGCCATTCTCAAAGCAAGCCGGGTGATGTCAATACACAGATGTGCAGCACTAACTCAATAACAGATGCATTGCTTCCTGCTCTCTCCAGAGAGGAGTGCAAGCCTAGCCTCCGCACTTATGCTGACTTTAACTCTTCTTCTGGCTCTAATGAAGGCAGAGCAAGTCTTCCTGGAAATGATCCTGTAACATTTGTTGTTTATTGTTTTTTTTTTTTATTACCAGGATGAAGCCAACCTCTCCTGGGTTTGTGTGACTGTTGTTTAGTATGAATGAAGTTGGTGTGTTTGTGTTTTCATTGAGTGAATTTGCTGATGCTGATTGATGCCCGGGCCATGCAACGTCAATAAGGCAAATGGCGGTTTAGCAAGATCTGACTGAGGATACTACTCCTTGTCCAAAATGTAAGAGCATACATACATACATGATATTGTACACAGTTTTTGTCATTAACTCATGCATGTATGCTGTACGGTCATCATACTGATCATTATGTCCTCTTTTGGTCAGCAGCTAAGTGTATGTGCCGGTGACGTCAGCCATGTTTTGGAAGTTTGACTTACACACATCTTCTCACCTGGAGGCTTTACTAGACAAGGAGGATGTCACGCTCACAGAGCTCATGGATGAGGAAGATGTGTTGCAGGAGTGCAAGGCCCAGAACAGGAGGTCTGTTTATTGTTAGCTTTAGTATATTAGCAACACATTATGATATTACATTCCCAGTAATTCCTGCTGGTGCTAACTGGTGCTCCTTTTCTCATCATTATGGATTTGCAGACTTCTCCTGTTCCTGTGCCAGGACCAGTGCATGCAGGACCTGGTCCGTATGATTTCCACAGAGCCCCCTGCTGGTGTAGAGGAGACAAAGCGCTTCAAGTAGGTGGTTGTGTATAATGTGTTGATGTAGTGTACTGTATCCAGGAAAAGATGTTTTTGTGCTGGTGCTGCACTCCATCATATCTCTTACCTGCCATTTTGTAGTAAAGGTCAGAGCTTAAGTGGGCTTAGATTTGTGAAAACCAGTGGTTCTTGATCCAACTATCTAAACAAACCATTGATGATTCATTTTAAGTGCCTGTTGGACAGTCAACCTGTGAAAATTAGGGCAATCCTGTTCCTTTTTTTTAATCTAGTTACTTTAGCAGTACAAAGGTAGAACATTAGAACAAGATTTTTTTCTGCTTGTTGTTACAGACAGGTGTGTTCTCTTTGTTCATTACAGGTATGCAAATATAGCATGTGAGCTGTTGACATGTGATGTAGGAGTGATCAATGATAAGCTGGGTAATGAGGAGCCTCTGCTAGAAACTCTGTATGCCTTCCTGGAGCAGCCGTCCCCACTTAACCCCCTCCTGGCATCTTTCTTTAGCAAGACAATTGGGAACCTCATCACACGGAAGACTGAGCAGGTAAAACACACACACACTCACACTCGCGCACACACCGACAGCTTAATCAAAGGGCATACTCAGCAATGTCTTTGTGTTGTCGTGATTTCATTCACAAAGTCTGAGGGGTGCCTCCAGCAAGATGATAGAAACTGCTCAGAGTGGGGATTAGTATTAACCAAGATAGCTGTGAAGTTTTATTTCTCTTGAAATGCCAACAGGCAGGTGTTCCAAAGCATAAAGCAATGCACGTAGTTCAGGTTTTACCCTGTTCAGGGTAGAGCTTAAAGATGTCTGACAAGATGGTTGGTTGAGAGCAACATATCTTGAAAACAGTCCTGAGGGCTATGACATTCTGGGTTTATATTTATGCTCTAGAGGGATGATTTGAAATGATTCCGGTGACCTTCATAACCATCACTTTTGTCCATGATACTTCACCCAAAAACCAATGGACTCAATAAGTTGGTGTTTTCATGTCATGGTGTGTCCTCTGCTCTCTTGTGTTCAGGTTATCAGTTTCCTGCGACGGAAGGAGGGTTTCCTTTCCTTGGTCCTGAAGCATATTGATACATCAGCCATGATGGATGTGCTGCTAAGACTTATCAGCTGTGTGGAGCCACCCCCTCTTCGGCTTGAGACACTTATTGTATGAAAGAATGGACCCACATTCAGGCTTTTACATATGACATACCAATATTTGCATTTATAATGTTGTGTTTTTCTCAACAGTGGCTGAATGAAGAGAAGCTGGCCCAGAGGCTCATAGAGCTCATTCACCCTGAGAGAGACGAAGAGGTAAAAGGGCATTTCAGTATTTTTAACAAAACATACTATCACTAGCGTCCACAGACTCTTGAATAAACAGTTTGTAGGACTGAGTGTTCATGTGTGCATTTGTGTTTTTCCTCTAACAGAGGCAGTCTAATGCATCTCAGACTTTGTGCGACATCATTCGTCTGAGCAGAGACCAGGCCAATCAGCTTCAAGAGATTTCACAGCCTGACCCTTTGCTGACTGTGCTGGAGTCGTAAGTCAGACAGACAGATACACACACGCACGTTTGCACTCTCTTGACAGGATGTGGAGGCGATGACATACTCCATTGTGTTTCCACAGGCAGGAGTGTGTGGAGCAGTTGCTGCAGAATATGTTCTCAGCAGAGTGTACTGAGAGCTGTATCGTCAATGGGATTCAAGTTCTTCTCACATTACTGGAAATCAGGAGGCCTGTGTGAGTGTGAGACTTTTGTGTGAAGCAGTTTTAAACTGTGTATAATTAATTCTATTCTACTATGGAGGGATTGCTAATGTCATTTTTCACTTGACCCCTGTCGTAGTGAAGTTAGTCACAACTCTCTTGTGTGACCATTTATTAAATGTACTATCCATTGGTTTCCTGTTTTTGATATTTGGTATGTTTTTTTATGACAGGGTGGATGGTGTAATGGATGCTCAGGGATTTGAGAGAAGTTACACTGTTAACAGCAGCATTTTGTTGGCCATCCAACCACACCTGAAACACTTCCACCAGCTACTTCTGGAGCCGCCTAAGGTACAAATCTATAATCATCTTTAACTCCTTAGACTATGTAGGATTTTCCTAAAAAATGTATAGGCTCATACAGGAGTAATCCCTCTCAGTCATCACTTATGACCCACCAGAAGTGTTTGGCTGTATATTTTTCTGCAGAGACTCTACATTCTGCCTGTATTTTCTTACTTTTATTGTCCTCCCACAGCACTCAGGTGAGGGTGAGGCTTTATAAAAAGGTAGCGACTGGATGCCAGACCATAAGCTGTAGGTATCCAAGAAACACAGTGCCAAAAAACCCCACAAATATAGCAAAGCGAAATGCCAGACAAGCCGGAAAAGTACACCTTTTAATATTAGCTGTTGTAGAATGAGATAACATGCTACACATGATAAATATATATAATAAGTTATCAATAGAAAAATCAGAGCTCCCCTCAGCACAGCAGTCCAGTTCATCCAGGTGCTAGTCTCAGGCAATATGGAAAGCATCAAAAAATCAATCAAGGGCTTGTCCTACACCAAAACTCACAAGGGGAAGCTCTTTCACTTGCAGAGAGTGTGGAATATGCTATAAATATCAAGCATGCTCTCATTTTTGCTGCGCAGCAACCCCTTTCTTCAGTAGTTGTTTTTTTTTCTCATGTCTGTTTTTATTAGTTTTTTTTAAGTTATAAAAGATACAATTTGATATACATTTCAATACAATCCCACCCCACAAACAACCCCACACCACTGCACCACCACAAGTCAGTAAATGTACATGATTTAAAGAAAAAAAAAAGAAAACGCACACACACATACACAAAAATCTGCAAATCAAGTTAACAAAACAAACAAAAACATACACAAATAAAAATAAAAGGATAGTAAAAAGAAGAAGGGGTTATATCTATACATTTAAAATGTCTGAGGCATCTATCTTTTCAACATGATCTAGCACTGGTTGCCATATAGCATAGAAGTTGAGGGCACAGCCTCTTGTGGCATAACGGATTTTTTCTAAAGTCAGATGGTGCAGAAGATCCCTGATCCATTGATTGAAGGTTGGAGGAGATTTGTCTTTCCATTTAAGCAATATGAGTCTTCTAGCCAGTAGCATAGCAAAGGCCATCATGTTTTTGCCATGTCGAGTGGGGCATAAAACCTGCGGTGCTACACCAAATATTGCTATTATGGCAAGAGGTTCTATGGGTATTCCTAGCAGGTCAGAAAAGAATTTGAATATAGGTTGCCAAAACTCTGTTAATTTTGGGAAAAACCAGAACATATGTGATAAAGTAGCTGTTGCTGTTCCACAGCGGTCACAGTTAAGGTCAACATTTGGTGTTATTTTTGCCAATCTCGCTTTAGACCAATGTAACCTATGTACAATCTTGAACTGTATTACCTTATGTCTTAAGCAAATTGAAGATGAATTTATCCAATCTAATGTGGAGTCCCATATATCCTCAGTAAGTTTGATGCCTAATTCTTCTTCCCATTGGCTTTTTAAACGTGACAAAGGATCTAAATTGTGAGAATTGAGTGACATGTAGATTTTTCCAATAAGCCCTTTATGGTCGGAGCTAAACTGTAAAAGAGAATCAAGGAGAGAGCTGGGGGTATCGACGGAAATTGAGCTGATTGTGAGGATACAAAGTTGCGAAGTTGCAGATACTTGAAGAAGTGTGAGTTGGGGATTTCATATTTTAATCTCAGCTGCTCAAATGATGCAAAATTATTATCAACACAGAGGTCTTTCAAAGTAGCTAATCCATTCCTGGTCCAGATATTAAAGGACCCGTCTATAACGGAAGGTTTGAACATATTATTTCTTGATATAGGGGCGTTAATTAACATGCTATTGAGTGAAAATGCTCATCTGAACTGTGCCCAAACCTTCAAGGAGTGCTTAACAACTGGATTTATAGAATATCTGGATATAGGTTCTGGTAATGGGAGCTTGGAGCAAAGTAAAGCATCTAAAGAGGCAGATCCACATGACAACTTTTCTAACTGTGACCATTTTGGGCCACTATCTTGTGGTGGGTTAAGCCAATGTAACAGCACGCGTATGTTAGCCGACCAGTAATAATACTGAAAGTTGGGTAGGGATAATCCTCCATGTTTACGGTGTCGCTGTAAGATAGTCTTTCATATTCGTGGAATTTTTTTATTCCAGATAAATGAAGACAACAATTTATCAATAAGCAAAAAGAAGGATTTCGTCAAAAAGATAGGAATACACTGGAACAGGTACAAAAATCTAGGTAGCACAGTCATTTTGATAGTGTTAATTCTACCTCCTAATGATAACGGTAATAAGTTCCAGCGCTCAAAATCATTTTTCAAAGATTTGATAAGTGGGGGGAAGTTGGCTTTGTAAAGATGTTTAAAATTATGCGTAACCCAAATACCTAAATATTTAAATTTATTTTTAATTATTTTAAAGGGCAGTGAACTAAACACAATCTGTTCAGCAGCAGGATTTATAGGCATAAGCTCACTTTTTTTGTGTATTTATTTTATAACCAGATATTTTTCCAAATGTATCTAATAAGGCAAGTGTTAGTGGTAGGCTACTTAACAGTTCAGATAAGTACAAGAGCATATCGTCCGCGTAAAGGGATACTTTATGTTCAGTATTATTCCTCTGTATGCCTTTAATCGAGATATTGTTACGTAAGGCAATCGCTAGTGGTTCGATCGCCAAAGCGAAAAGCAGTGGGGATAAAGGGCAGCCTTGCCTGGTCCCACGACCCAGTGGGAAGAAGGAGGATAAGTTATTGTTTGTGCGAATTGCTGCTAAGGGGAGAGAGTAGAGAACGTGAATCCAAGATATGAACTTTGCACTAAATCCAAATTTTTTAGAGTGTAAAAGAGGTAATCCCACTCCACCTGATCAAACGCTTTCTCAGCATCGGGTGATAGAAGCACCTCAGGAATGTCGGGTGGAGTGGGATTATAAAGAATATTCATTAGTCTACGTATATTAAAAAATAACTGACGATTTTTAATAAATCCAGTCTGATCATCAGAAACTACAGAAGGTAAAACATTTTCTAAACGGAGGGCTAACATTTTAGCAAGCAATTTACCGTCAACATTCAATAGAGAGATGGGTCGAAAAGAGCCGCATTCTAGAATGTTTTTACCTTTTTTATGGATTAATGATATAACAGCTTGTCTCATTGTTTCAGGTAGTGAGCTGGAGTTAAATGATTCTTCATAGACTAAAAGTAATATAGGAGCAAGTTCACTGGCAAATTTTTTAAAGAATTTACTCGGATATCCATCCGGTCCAGGAGATTTCCCATTTTGCATGGACCTGGCTGCAGTAATAAATTCTTCTTTGGAAAAGGGGCTTTCTAAATTGGTGGCAGTTTCCTCATCAATTATGGGAATGTTAAGGCTGCTAAAAGAGTCAAACAGAGATTCATCATTAGTAGATTCTGTGGTATAAAGCTTCGAATAATACCTATGGAAACATTGATTAATCTCTAAAAGGATCTGTAAGTTTAACGCCCTCCTCGTTGTTTATCGCAGTTATAGCTTGACTAGCATTTTCTTGGCGTAACTGGTGAGCCAGAATCTTGCCAGTCTTTTCACCATATTCGTATGTCTTATGCCTTGATTTATTTATAAGATTTTCAGCATGCCTTGTGGACAAGAGATTAAGTTCAGTTTGAAGGGTTAATCGTTGCTTCAACAGATCAGGTGATGGAGAGTGGGCCAGTGTCTCATCAAGTTGAAGGATGTCTTTGGTTAGTTTTTTGAGACGCTCATTTAAGGCTTTTTTAATATGGGCACTATATGATATGATTTGTCCCCTAAGATATGCTTTCATCGATTCCCAAATTACAGAAGAGGACATTCCTGGGGTTTGATTACGTACTAGATATTCAGTTATCTATTTGAAATAAACTTGACAAATCCGGTATCAGAAAGAAGTAATGTATTGAAACGCCATGGGCGATAACTAGCGTGTGTATTTGGTATGCATAAAGTCATCAATAGTGGGGCATGATCTGATATCACTATGGCCTGATATTCACATTCCCTGACTAATGGAAGTAATTCACTGTCTAGAAAAAAATAATCTATGCGTGAATATGTTTTGTGTACTGGTGAGTAGAAAGAATAGCTTCTGCGTGTGGGATTTTGGAAGCGCCAAGTGTCAGCTATATTGTATGAATTAAGAAAAAGTTTAATTGCCTGTGCTGCTTTAGATGAGGTTGTAGTTCTAGGTGAACTGTGATCCAGAGTGGGTGATAACACACAGTTCATATCGCCTCCTAATATGAGGTGATGTGTGTCTATATTGGGTAAACGTGAAAAAAAAACTAGTAAAAAAAGTACTGTCGTCCCAGTTTGGTGCGTACAAATTTGCCAGTGTGACAGGGGTGTTATTTAATTTGCCTACCACTATTATATAGCGACCAGCAGAATCTGGACACACTGGACATAACAAATGGGACATTCTTGTTGATGAGAATAGCAGTTCCTCTAGATTTGGAGTGAAAGTTGGAATGGTAAGATTGACCCACCCATCTCTCTCTTAGTCTAAAATGATCAAAGGTGGTCAAATGGGTTTCTTGGAGGAAGGCAACCCCTACATTAAGCTGATTCAGATGTGAGAATACTTTTTTACGTTTTACTGGATGGTTTAAGGATTTCACGTTCCAGCTAACAAAAGTGATCTGACAACCTCCTGATTTATTCACATTCACATGTGGCCTAGCCATAGTCTGTTGTAGAGAACATACATTCCGAGATACAGTAGTGTATGATGGTCTTGATTAGTTGAGCATGTATAAAGAGAGACCCCTCTTCTAATACATTAACAGAAAAAACAGGAAAAGTGAAAAACATAAAGTAAAAGTTTGGTGCAATGGTTTCCCCTCTCCTGTCACCTAGAGGAACACGGTGACTACTAAACCCCTCGCAAAAATATCCACACATTAAGTGCTTGTGTGAGGAACCGCTAGTCTAACATATTGCTCTGCTCTTATATAAATTCAACAAATAATTCTAAAGTATGAAAAGAAATTTAAAAAAAATGAAAAGGTGGTGCCAATTAAACAACAACCAAGCAGCCCCTGGGATTTCTTGATCATTCTATGTCCCTGAGTACAATTATAAAACATAAATGGCCAATGATTCAAATGGTTAATACGACAAATTATTGGCTGTGATTATCAGTAACAAGTGGTGATTACACTCATCTCCCCTAAATAGTCCATTTCTTATATTGTTCCAATTTCCACATATGCAATAATGATCTTTTACTGATCAAACGAGAGTCATGGAGACAAAAAAATAATAAAGAGAGGGGAGGAACAGTTCGCAAAATATATAAGGCAAGTTTCAGGCCCTTACATAACACACTGAAAGCAGACCCTTATCTAGAATATAAGAAAACATAGAAAAATAAACAGAAATCCAGCACCCATTCTTGAAAAAATAAAACAGAGGCGATCTATGATTTAGACAGTTAGTGTTTTAGCTATGGTTATAAGCAATAACAAGTGGTTCTGGTTATCCCCTCTGGATAGTCCATATCCTGTTGTTCCAACTCCAACATACAATGTTCATATGATGTTCATGTACTCACCAGATGAAGGTCATGGAGAGAAACAAATAAATCAAAAGAGGGAAAGTTCAGAGTATAGTATATTTTTTAGATAATGTTTGTTTTCACATATGCCATAGCCTCAGCCACGTCCTGGAACAGTTTCTCAGTCCCGTTGTGCATAATGCGGAGCCAGGCTGGATGCAGGATGCCGTAGCAGATGTTGTCCCGTCCTCGAAGCAGTTTTCTGACCTCGTTAAATGCTGATCTCGCTCAGGCAACGCTCGGTGGGTAGTCGGGGAACACGAAGATAGTGGCTCCATTGTATTGCAGGGGGCCGGCTTCTCTGGCCCGGCGGAGGATCTCAACGCAGTCCTGATAGTAGTGCAGCCTTGCGATTATGGCTCGAGGTTTTCCGTCTGATCTCTTCGGCTGGAGAGTGCGATGGGATCTGTCAATCAGCACGTCTTTATCCATTTTCAAGATATCTTTGATTAATTTCGAGACAAAGGTTGGGGAGCTTGAGCCAGTTTCTTCAGCCATGTTCAGGATGCGGATATTTGACCTCCTCATTCCGCCCTCCATGTCCAAGCACTTTTCCTGTAGACTCTCCACATTTCTCTCGAGTTTTTGCACCGTGTTCTGCAGTGATGTTACCTCGTCTGAGCAGGCAGAAAGGCCTCGTTCCATGTCCGACACTGTCGTTTTAACTTTTTCCATGTCTGCACGCAACGCCGCAGTGTTGTTTGCAATTTCCGTCTTGACCGCTTGCAGCTCCGACTTAATCACACTAAACTCGGCAGTGAGTGCACTCTTCAGCTCCGCTTGGAAAAGACCAGCTATTTCCATTTTGAGTGAGGAGAGTATCTCAGTTTTCATGTCCATCACATTTTGCTCAGCGGGCTCGGACATGTTGCTAGGTGTGTCAGTGCTTGTCTTGCTAGCAGTGGCCTTCCCCGTGTAGCTGTATATACGCAGGTTAGGTCTACTCGCCATTTACAAGGAAAAAGTGGGAGTAAAAAAACCGGGAAACTGCTCAAAACTTTAGTTGCTTTAGATGGTTTTCTTGTATCTTATTGTTGGTGTAGGGCGCCAAAAAAAAGAAGTTAAATCATATTTTCTGCAGAGCTCACCCAACTCACGACCTACTCCATTAGCTGCTCGACAGCGCCCCCCTTCAGTAGTTATGTTTAATTCTCTGCCACTTACAGACAACACTTGCAATACAGCATTTGTACTTGTACAACAAGGCTCTGCTAAACCTTTAGAATTTTGTTTCTTAAATTCCTCTATGTCCTCCATCTGTGCACTTTTAGCGAAATCCCATGCTGACTACTCTGGGTGTGCTGGAGGAACCATTAGGGAACACACGTCTGCACGTAGCCAGACTGGTGGCCTCTCTGCTGTATACCAGCTCTTCTAGCCATGCTGTCGTAGCACAGGAACTCTGCCGACTCAATACGATGGACCTGCTTCTGGTGAGATGAGCAAACTCCTGCATTCCTAGAGTGCAATGTTGAGATCGCAATGAATGTTAAACGTGCCACTTGAGAATATGCGTCTTTTTTCAGGACTTGTTCTTCAAGTATACGTGGAACAACTTCCTGCACCTCCAAGTGGAGCTTTGTGTCGCTGCCATCCTCCGGCCCTGTGCCCATGAAATGAGACTTCAGCCTGGCTTGGGATCCCAGGAACAATTCAAGCCTCATCAGGATGCTTCACAGGAGCAGGCTTTGACTGATACCCCTTCTGAACCTTCAGCCACCACTGAAAACTCTGCACACAATCTAATGGTGACTCATGTAGGTGTCTCTGCTTGTGTTAATCTATAGGAACAAGTCACTGTGGTGGTTTGTTCTGACTTGAAACAGTAAATTGACTCTGTCTTTGTGTCTCACAAGTTGTTTCAGCACTGCCACCTTGTCCAGAGGATTCTGGGGGCTTGGGAAGAGAATGATAAAATACAGTAAGGAACCCTAATGGCATGATCTCTTTGATAACAGGCAGCAGCTTATGGGGTTTCCCTAAGTGTAGTATTTCTGTGTTTAGGTCAGAAGGTGGTATGAGAAGAGGGTACATGGGACATTTGACCAGGATTGCCAACACTGTAGTCCACAACCTGGAGAAGGGCCCAGTTCACACACAGATTAGTAGCCTCATCACAGGTATGTGGAAAAAAGAAGTAAGTCACACAAATGTCACTCCACTGGTACATTGCTTTGTTAAAGCTGCTGTGGTTTTGCATGCAGAGCTGCCAGAGGACTACAGAGGGCGCTGGGAAACCTTTGTGGACCAGACTCTGTCAGAGACTAATAGGAAGAACACCATAGACCTGGTAAACACAGACAGACATACCCATCAACAGTATATAATAGCTGTTTGCACTTAAACACACATTAAGACTTCAAATGCTGCATTTGTGGTGTTTTTTAATTCTCCAGGTTGGCACTGGAAACCCACGTCCCTCTTCAGAGGATGATATGGAGAGTCCCTTCCCTAAAGAACTTACACTGCAGCAGGTACACATACATAAGCACACACAAAAATACTGCTGCTGTTATCAGAGATAGTAATCTAATTCAAATGTGTGGTGTGTGTTGTAGGCCTTTTCAGACTACCAGATCCAGCAGATGACAGCTAACTTTGTGGATCAGTTTGGCTTCAATGATGAGGAATTTACTGATCATGATGATAGCATTGGGTAAATTAATTGACATTCTTCTTTGTATGACAGTAAACTGTTGTTATTGTGTGCCAACTGAGTAATTTCTATTGTTACGGCAGAGCAACGTTTGACCGAATTGCAGAGATCAATATCAACATTGATGCAGGCCAGGACACTGTGAGTTTATTTTGATTATTTATACAAATGTATTCACACATTTTGTCTATGAAATTGTATTTCTGTAATGTTTTGGGGCTGTCAGTGTCATTGTTGTTTCTTAAAAATGCATTAACAAATTTCATGGCCATTAGGAGTCAAAAATAACCAAAGAAACTGGCAAACACAACTCAAGTCTTAACCTTAGCAGTTATTATGCAGCATTTTAAATATTTATGTACACTGAATAAACATAATACATTCGATATATCCATCTGTCTTTTGCAGGCTAATACAGCTGTGTTTGAGGCCTGTTCTAAGGAGAAGATTCAGCCCTTTGATGATGATGAAGAGGACATTTGGGAGGAGAAAGAGATCAACTTTGCAACACAAACCAAGTCTCGTAACAGGTAAACACACAACAGCACACACAGATGCTATCAGTGCTTCGGATTTTATTTCAGCATCAGTTTCCCCTGGGATTGTTTCCAGCAGTGGTACTGAAGTGCATCCACTGGCACGAGAAGGGTTTTCGACACATATTCGTACACAGTTGTAGATGTCGATTTGCATTTAATAAAATGCTTCCCATGCAGTTACAATAGCCCCTGCATGTGTGGGTAGATATAACATAGGACATATAGGGTTTCAATCAATATTGTGACTCTATCATAGCTTGTCAAACCATTGATGACTGTTAAGTAGAGCACAGATACAAGTTCATTCTTTCATTTCCGTAACCGTTTATCCCCTTGAGGGTCGCGGGGTGGGGGCTGGAGCCTATCCCAGCTGACATTGGGCGAGAGGCAGGGTACACCCTGGACAGGTCGTCAGACTGTCACAGGGCTAACACATAGAGACAGACAACCATTCACACTCACATTCATGCCTACGGCCAATTTAGGATTACCAATTAACCTATCCCCATGCATGTCTTTGTGGGAGGAAGCCAGACTACCCGGAGAAAACCCACACTGACACGGGGAGAACATGCAAACTCCGCACAGAGGGGCTCCCTCCTGGGTTTGAACCCCTTGTCTGGGGGTGTTCCATTTGTTATCCTTGCTCGTACTGGACTCTGGCTGCTTAAAGCGAATTGATTGCATATGGGGAGATATTTATAGCAGTGGTGCTAATCATTTATCAGTGGCAGGGCGCTGCTGCTTGCTAAATGCATAGAGGGGAAACACAGCATTTTGCTTGACGTTATAAATTATGTATATGGATTAACTGTCCTCAATCAAACACACTCAAATGTTTTTTTTTAATTCAAGGTTTGGTGGGTCACGATCATCCCAGAGCCCTGCAGCCAGTAAAGACTGTGACAGGGCAACAGCTTCTGGTACTGAAGCCTGTGACAGAACAGCAGACTCTGACTCTGAGGGAGAGGATCCTAAAGATGACCTGGACCCTTTCTCAAGCCAGACCGATGCAACAAAGAGTGAGATGTTATTTTCTATAGTTATGCATAATTGTTTTGCCTTATATGTGAAGGCCAAAGCAGGTTTCGAGCATGTGTCTCACGTAGAGTGTGTGCGGGCTTTTTATTTCACACTCAGGCACTGGCTGGATAGCAGACTTTGGGGAGGTGAACTCAAAGGCTCCTGCAGCAGGAGGAGGCTTTTCTGCCTGGGACACTCCAGACTCCCAACCAGCTGCCACAGAGGCAGAGGAGAAAGGATGGGCCAAGTTCACTGACTTTCAGCCTTTCTGTTGGTGAGTCTGAGTGTGGATGTGCGTCTAAATATTTGGTGATATATTTGCAATTTCTCAGAAAGAAGGCTCCTAAATTTTTCCTCTGTCTCAGACCATTTTTCATTGGAAGATTCTTGGACACCATCTGTAATGATGTTGTTTAATCTTGACTGATTCTCAATATAATCCATCTTAGGAGATAAATTGAGAGCAGATTCCTGCAGAGAAGAGAGATCAGCTTTAATGGAATGGAAGTGTACTGATGTTAGGTCCTGTGCCTGTCTTCATTCTGTGTAAACTGTTGGCTTGTTTTTATGCCCTGCACTTGTCTTGTCAGATCATCTAGTCGCTTATTAACATGAGGAGCTCATTTGAGAAACTGCATCTTAAAGCTTTGTCTTGATAAAACAATAATTAGAACTAAAAAAGCCAAGTACATTAAACCTTGGAAATTTAGAAGAAATATTATATGAACATGCTTATGTCACTCAGCCCGGTAACATGTGAAATGTAAATGTAAATATTTTTTATATCCCTGAGAAAGCATTGGCAGTTTAGCAGTGTCAGTTACAAATCTTCAGTGAAAAACATTTATGCTCAAAACAAACAATAAAGCATATATTTTGTTTGTAGCCAGGTATAATATATGGCGACAAGGCATAATGCAAGTTGGCATCTATATCTGGCATTTATTTACAGCTTGAAGTAAAACAAATACAGCTTTCAAACCTTGTTTGTCCACAAAAGTATTCCCATAGTTTTTTTGTTTTGTGTGGTTTTTGTTGTCCGTCTAGCAACCATAGACACACACTATAATGGTGATTGGCTGCACTGTATTTTATTGAGGTTTTCTTATCTGTGTGATGTATGTCCCCAGCTCTGAAACAGGCCCCAGATGCAGCTCTCCAGTGGACTCGGAGCTCAGCGGATCTGGCAACACCAAACCAAACCAGAATCGTAAGTTGCTTCGGCACAGCACATTCAACCACATAGTCAATGGGGGCGTGTTTATTTTTTGTAACTTTTGATTCATTCACATTTACAATTGCAAATACAGATTTTATATCATGATAAACTTTTCATTCTGATATTAAAATGAATGTAGTCAAAGGGAAAACAGTCAAACAGTTATAATTGGTTTTGAAAGTAAACTTACTCTTTCATTAAAAATGACATTATGTATAAAAAGTTGTCACAATTTTGTTACCAACTTTTTCCTTCAGGATTACCTGAGATCTATAAGTTGGCAAACTCTGCTGAGATAAAGTGATGTGACAGTAATGTTCCAGAAAGAACTAGTGGCCACAAAGGCTGACTACCTCAGGTCGTCTGGTTGGTCAAATAGTTGCACTCGAACACTAGAAGACTAGAGCAAACAGCCAACTAGCAAGTAGCAAGCAGGCAGTAATAGTCTGTTTTTATCATTAAAAAAGGGAAATCGGACGACCAACAGGATGGATTCAAGATGGTAGCTAGCCAGTTAGCACATTAACAACACAACCGAATGCTGATACAACAAAGAATATTTATTGTGGTCTAGTGAATATTAACACAAACAATTACAAACCATTTCTGCCAAAGGGTTCAATTGTCAAAAAAGTAATCTTACCCTATACAACAAGGTTATTATCTCACGCCCTCCTGACGTGTAAGTGAGCTTATAGAGTCATACAACCCATACCTATATGCATTTGGCAGCTCATTATAACTGCTTCTCATTCTCTTACTCCAGTGAAATGAGTGTACATCCATGTTAAAGTCAGATGATTTCTTCTCTTTTGCTCTCTGCAGCATGTGTGTGGAGCGTGTGTGTGGCGAGAAAAGCTCCATTGGTGGCATCAGACAGCTCCTCCTCCAGCAGCTCAGACAGCGATGAGGAAGAAGGCAAGACGGAGTCTGCGACCAGTGAGACGGTTACCACAGAGACCATCACCACGGGGGCTGGCAAAGAGACTATTCGGCTCACTGTAGACGCCAAAAATGAAAGGGCAGTCTTCAGCAGGTAGACACGCTTACACACACATGATGTGCAACTGCTCTGTCCTGATGGGAGCAGTGTGTCCCCCTTCTACTATTGCAATCAAGTGCGTTTATAGAGTCTTTCTTCCCCTTTTCCCCTTCCTGCACAATTTTATCTCTACCTTCTCTGTTTTTCTTCTGATATCGGCCTCCTCCTGTCTGTTCCCTCCTTTCTCATCTCCCTTTGACTCCAGAGTATTCAGACCAGCAGTCAGACGGTATGTTGTGCTTGAG
Organism: Epinephelus fuscoguttatus; assembly: GCF_011397635.1. Classification (NCBI taxonomy): domain Eukaryota; kingdom Metazoa; phylum Chordata; class Actinopteri; order Perciformes; family Serranidae; genus Epinephelus; species Epinephelus fuscoguttatus. The sequence goes on from NC_064755.1 coordinate 23,474,039, forward strand.
GTTCTTTGCTCTGGAGTGCAGAATGTGTTCCTCAGGTTGTGTGAAGGTTTTAAAAGACCATCATAAGCACAGATGGTGCCCTTTGTTTTTGTTTGCTCATTGCATTTAACAGGATATGATGTAACAATTCCTTGCCATAATTCAGGACAAGCCTAATTCATCACAAAAATATACTAACCCACAACTGGTGGCTTGTAGAGAATCTACAGGACCTCTGTTCTTACACAAGACTTATCCCATATTCTCAACATGACCCTGAAATTCCCGACAATGACCCCTGGCATGAAACATGCCACTCTGCATTTTAAAAATCAAATGGTGGCCTGTTATCTTACAAAAATACACAAAAAGATAAGAGCAGTGTATGACTGGTCACTGTGGTTTTACAGATACAGATAATTCGTGTCTTAGTCATAACATTAAGAAAACCCAAGATAATATGATTTGTTGTCTCTCAGAGCACCCACACTACTAACAGTATGTCAGATAGCATGCTATGAACAGAAGTTGCTTCCAATCCAACATATCAACATTCTAACAAATCAACACATACATTAGCAAGTTACTAACAAACAGTGCACCTACAGCATGCTACGATTAAAAAGACCCTACGTGGAATTTGACAGTAACTACCTTAGCAAAAACTTTTGCTTAACTGTGTGCCCAACTCATTTTAGCCCTTTTTATGCAGAGTTTGCGCTATAGGGCCACAACAAAGTCCCTCTTTTATACCTCCTTTGCATTTTCACACAGAACCAAACAGCAGCAGCGTGGTGCAGCTCCAGTGTGTGATTTTGGACGGCATGCTGGCAGAGTCGGCCTCTAGTGTGACATATAAAGGCCCTGACACACCAAGCCTACCGTGGCCATCAGTCAATGTTGGGCTGTTGGTTAGCATCTGTTGCCCCAATCAGTGCAGTGTTTTCCCACACCTTTGCCCCTGATTGGCCCTCGTCTACTTTTTTTGACCGATTGAGCATGTTGATTTGGTGATGGCAGTGTCGGTCATTGAATAAAAATCCTGCTGATTGGCAGTTCAGCTAAGTGCACAAGAAGAGAAATCGAAGTGAGGAAAGTAAACAAAGAGCTAAGGTCAGTAGGGAACAAACTTGTTACATAAGGTAAGATTATTTTTCGTTAGAAACGTTTCGCGATAGTTTGTGTTATCGTTCACTGCCTCACTGTAAATATGCTTTGTTCTTTCAACATTAGAGGTTAGATTGTGTTGTTCATGTGCTAACTTGCTAACTAGCGTCAAGACGATCCTCTGGTTTCTCTTTTTGAATAATGATTACAGACTATTGATTGGAGAGTTATTTCCTCTCATGGAGGCCCAGGTCATACCTCGTTGTTTTCCCCATTTGCCAACAGTTTCAGCCACTGTTCTTCGTCTTTGAGTTAGCTGCTAACTGCTGACCGCTACTTTTATAATCTCCTGTGGTGGGTTGTACACGACATGTTGTCAAAATGTCAAACTTGTGCTGCTCATAATCCCACCCTGCCGGCTGTTGTTTCATCGCTTTTACTTCCTCCAATGCCTGCTTTAAGGCAGAACAACTCTGTCCCTCCATTTCTCGATTGTACCTTTAATACATAACAGCGAGGCAGACCAACGGCGTGAAATTCCTGCCTTGAAGAGGAAGTTTAAAAGGGGCTTTTGATTTTGGTCAGTCATAGCTAGCTATATGTTGGCAGTAACAGAGGAGTGGATTGTCAGGTTGCCGTACACACTGGGCAGAGTTATGGCCAGTGTGTACAGCTGAGAGCAGACAGAAGCATCTGCAGTTTGCTCTTTACGTTGTGAGTTCAGGTGACAATCCCTGGCTATGTCTCTAGTTACTTACAGCTTTGTTTGTTTTTCTTGCAGTGAAGCAGATAAGGTGCCAGCAGAGGGACTCTCAATCAAAGACAAGGGGAAAGGCAATGAAAAAGAAAGCGAAAAGGGAAAGAAACATGGAGACTGTCCCAACCCAACAACCGCCAGTCCAACTAATCAATCAGCTGCTGTCACACAGTAAGTGTGAGTTTGTGTTTGTGTGTGTAATACTTCAAATCCTTGGTTAAACACCTTGCAAGAATGAGCCCTATTACAAGACTCCTCCAATTACTGACCTCTAGTGTTTGCCAGCACCCCAAATTTGTTTGAAATGAGCTGATTGCTTAGCCTCCAGTATTGCTGTTTGCTGCTTTCTCAAAAATCGCTCATGCGAACAGCTTCACGCTCGACACTGCTTTCTTGGGTCCTAAGCAATCCACTTGCCATGATATAGCTGCAATGCCTAGCAGTGCTGGAGTATATGCGTCATTTGCTAACAGCTAGCTATCGGGGACCAGGCTACTTCCTGGAACTTAAGCTTTCATTCTGCAAGTTACACTGCTGATGGTTGAAATGTTTAAAAGTTTTATTTAGTGTTTCATCTCCAGTATCTGGTCTATCTTTTTTCATCTTAATGTATTGTAGCGAGCGATGGAGCGCAAGCTGTACCCAGCATGTCGTTCATCAGTGTAACAGTTAATAGGGGTCCCCTCTCAGTACTCTACAGTGTGTACCTTTGGCAGTGTTAATGCACTACTAATAAATATGTCCTGTAAATCACAAGACTTCACACTCAACACTGCACTTTGTTGGGCCCTCAGCAGTTCTATTGCCAAGTGTGAAGTCAATCGGATGAACGGTTGTCGAGAAAATTGGACCGACAGACATACAGACTCCTTCCCTTTTAGTTAAATGATTTATTGAACTGTAATTTTTCTGCATTTTGAAGGTTATAACTCAAATTCTGTTCATCTACATCATATTTGGGTGGTGCCGGAATACTCCCTGAAAGATAAATCCAAACTTTGAATTTTACCTTCCTGTCTGTTTTATAATGCTCATAATTTTGTTTTGTTTTTCTTACAGAGGGACGCCGCCGTCTGCTAATGGACCGGCCTAACGATGCAGCACACACAAACACACACCCTTGCTTCATACCTGTCCATTCAACATACAGCAATGCCACCTTTGCTTCCTGTTAGCAGCCCTCCAATGTCCTTTCGTGTCCGAAGAATGAGAGACGCTCAGTGTTGAGGTCAAACAGCCCTTGACAGTATGTATGCTGGATAAGACATATCTACACAAAGGTACACTGACTCTCCTGCACCTTCATGACATTATTACAACCGCTTCAAAGAGGAATGTGAGTTTTAAAGAACATCTCATTGTACCAGATCCCAAAGCCAAATTCTGTTATATATGAACTGTTTCAAAATGTGATTTTTCCCTTTGAACTTAGGAGAGTGATGGCACTCTTGCGATGTGATGAGCGTTTGAGTGCCAGCTGTGGCACTGTAAGAAAACAAACACCTGTCTGAAATTTGACCTTTATTAAATTCAGCATCAAATTTCAGATTGTTTGAGCATGTCTGCTCTCTGGGTATTAAACCACAGCCCAGAGATTTTTTCTATTAGAGCATTTGACTGTTTACACTTTAGTAAAGAAAAACTGTACTCAAATAATCAGCCAAGATTACAAAAGCCAAGATGCTTGCAAAGCTAGCTGCCATTTTCTCTTCAGCATTTCTCTGTAGTACATGCCAGGCAGACATTTTATTAGTGCAAATGTGTGAGTGATAATGATTTGGCTTTTTTCATACATGCTGCCTAAATAATTTCTCAATCCAAGTAAGATTTCTTTGCTTCGATCATGTGGAACATAAATGCTCCCCTTTTGGAGCATCAGATTTGGGAGCATCATGTGTCACTTCCTCCTCAAACCTCTGAGAAATTCATGTAGTTTAGAGGTGTGTGTGCTGTTGTATCCATGTGTGTTGACGTGTGTGTGTGTGCGTGTGTGTTTGAGCTCTGTCCGAGGTATAGAGCACATTCTCAGGTCAAAGGAGAGGTATGCAGATACAAAGAAAGCACACCTGTGTGACACACATGCACACACACAGCGTCATACACGCATGTATGCACAACCAAATCTATACACACGAGCAAAAAAACACAGTGGTGTGCACATACTGATTCATATCACCCTCAGAGCTGTTTAAATGTAATATTGTGAAATTTGAACCTGTATTAGGTTGTGGCTATTCTTGGTAACATGTAAACGTAATATAAATGTAAACAGTATATATAAACATTATATCTATTTTTGGAATAAATCCAACGTATGGAAAGGCGGTTGTTTTGCAGGTTGCAACATGTGTATTGTATGTGTGTGTTGTACTGTTGAAATGAGGCAATAATGATGTCTGTGTTTCGGTTACTACCCCAGCATCAGTTCCTGTTCCTCTGCTACATGCTTCCTACGTGGAGGTTTGAGAGCGTGCATGTGCGTGATTGTCAGTCGGTCATCTGCGGTGTGTCCTCTGTGTTATTTACTTAAAGGGTGATTCTGGTTTATTAGATTTTGGGTCTTATTTTCATTCATCAGTTTTAAACAAAATTCTAGGGAACCAATCTTATCGAGAAGACAAAGGTGACCATTAAAATGACACTAAAACTGCTGCTTCAACTTTTAGCTTATATCGTATAATTTGTGTGAAGTTACTTTTCCCATTTAATGAGGGTTTATTATTAATCAACATTTGTTGATTAATACAATAGTCAATCGACACAAAAACGTCAAGCAAAAATTTTGATAATCAGTTTGTCGTTCGTGTCAAATGTAACTTAATCAGTTTCTTAATTTGCTTTTCTTTGTCTAATATACAATCAGGGCTGCCCCCTAAAAGTTGCAGATCCAAAACAATGAAGTTGTTTCTATTCTATTCAATCAGCCAGATTTTTTTTTAGATTTTATTTCTGAGTTTTTAACACTTAAACAATGCACAAACACAGATAAGAAAAAACAGAGAAGACGAAAAAAGAAAAGGAAAAAAAGACAATGAAAACAAAATAATAAAAAATAAATAGATTATAATTGTAGTAATAATAAATATGGTAAGAAATTAGTATGCAGTGTATTTCTGGGGACAATTTAATCCCCAGATTCAACTGTAGAGTAAGCGCTCCTTACTTCGCCCGGTCAAGCCCTGAAATAACATTATCTTTTGCCTTCTGCTTAGAAGTGGTGAATTTACAGCTCACGGAGTCTCCTTCATCACCTTCACATCATCGCTATTTAATAAATAACCATTTGAAATCTACCGTCAGCAAAAAATGTTATTGCACATTTGTGACCTGTCGTCAGCTTGTTTACAATATTATGTCTATGTTGTCACAGTGAACATCAAGCCAAAAACTCTCAAACTCTATGAGGAAAAAAAGGAACGAATAGTTGAATATTCTTATGAAACAGCCAAATCCAATCCGACTGACATAACTGTAATTCGAGTACAGCCCTATATATAGTTAACTAACTATATATTTTTGGGTTTTGCACTGTTGGTTGGACAAAACAATCGATTTGATGGTATCACTTTGGGCTTTTAGTAACTGTGATGGTAATTTTTCACAATTTCCTGCCAATTTATAGACCAGTGATACTCAGCTTTTTTACTTCACAATGAAAATAAATTGATTTACACTGTAATTTGACTTTTACTTTGAATGTAAATAGGGTTCCACAGTTTATAAAAAACATCAAAATAAAACTTAAAACCGCCCCTGTGTAGACCTTACCTGCAACTGGCCTCTGGCCTCTTGTCATTTTGCAAAAGCAGCCCTTTGGGTAAAGCAAGTTGAGTATTCCTGACCAAGAAATGAATTGATCTAATCAATAAAATACTTAGCAGATTAATAGATAATGAAAATAATCATATATGAATGTGTGCTCATCCAAATTAAAGTTGTTTAGATAATCATATTAAACTGTTTGACGCCTGTCTGCCTGCTTTATTTCCTAATGTTATTAACATTTAACTTGTTGAGTACAATCTAATCATAACTGAATCATTACAAAACCCAAGTTGTAAGAAACCAGAATTATCCTTTAAGTTTGCGTGTGCCAGACAGTCATGCTTTACTTTATCTTTCTCCTCGTCTCTCTCTTTCTCAGGGCAGGAGTCGACTTTAATTGCATATAAATGCCTGTGGAACGATTTACATAGATTGTTGTATTTATTTTAAAAGCACTTTTTCAAGAAGCACTTTTGGTTTGTATTTGGTGATGGTGCCAAGCGCACCACACATTACTCCCCACTCTAAAGAGGTGGGAACGTTTGACTTGAACGAGTGAATTATGTAGATACTTTAGAATACTTTTTTCTTCGATGCTTTCTGCCAAAGTGTGTCTTCCCACCAGTGTTTCAGCTGGGTTTCATATCTGTGAAGTAGCCTCGTTTCTCGCAATGGTGTCACAGGTCTAGATCTATCTAAAGCAGTCTTTGTTTGATCCCTCTCTCATGTTTTTCTTTTTTTTTTCTTTCTTTTTTTTTAAGTCATGTGATGGAGTTATCAGCAGTGGGAGAGGATGCCACATGTCAAAGAAAGACTTTGAAGATTCATCCTAGATCACAGATATTTTTTTTTGCTTTTATCCGTTCAGCACCGAGCTGTTTGAAGTGGAGCTGCGCAGAGAGTAAGCGTTGGTTTAAGTCAGGGTTAGAGGAGAAAAACAGGGCTGTTTTTTGTCAGGGTGTGTACAGGGTCAGTATATGTCATCCTGTCTTTCGCCAAACCTAAGCACTGCGTCTGACCCTTTGTGTTTGTGGGTGTGTGTGTGTGTGTATTTCACCTTGAGAGTGTGGTGTGTGTGTGTAGTGTAGCTACGGGTATGGTGCGATGTTATGCTTAATGACATGAGGTACAATACAGTCATCTTTAAGTGCCATTACGTTTGCACATTAGCCTCATTCACCTCATTGGGTATGTGCTGTATTGTACAGAGTGTGCCCAGAACTTTAATTGAGAGACAGTGGGTGTTAAATTGTTACTCCACCCCATGGTCTGTTACTTACACTGAGGCCATTTCAACGATAAAATCTTTCTCGCATTATAGCTGATCATATTTGTGTACGTGTGAGTATGCGTTTGTGTGTGTGCGCGTGTGTGTTTGGAGGGGAGTGGTGCGAAAGACAGCCGTGTTGTAAAATGCCTTTTTTGTAAAGTGGACTGATGCTGGTGTTTTGTTTTGTTTTCTTTTTTTTTCATTTAGGGAGTAATGTGTCTGTTTCCTGTTGTCAATTTAGCTTGTACATTCAGATATGAACCTAATAAATATGTCAGACCAAGAAGAAGCATGAGCCTCTGTTTGTCTCATATTTACAGCCTTCTGTGACACACACACACACACACACACACACACAGTACAAACACAGACAGAGCAGACTCGGTCTATGGAAGCACAAATATGTTTACCTTAGGGGCAGGTGAGCAAGTGGATTATGTTGCCTCCCGCTCCTTACTGTGCGTCTCCTACACATGTGAGCCACACCGAAAGATAATGATACACCACCACCCCCCAGTGTAAACACATACCAGCCACGTAGGTCCTACTGTGCTGTTAGTCAAGGTTATTATACAGTAGTTAACTAAACTGAAAACTAAAACTAGGTGTGAAAAAACAATGTAGTAAACTGAAATAAAATTTAAAACTATCAGACTGTACTGTAAAATTAAATACAGGGACTCTCTTCAGTTTTAGTCTTTGTCAATTTAGTCAAACATTTGGTTTGTGATTGTGTTAAAATACCTGTTCTTAAGTTCCTAAAATTGGCCCTTGACAAATACCCCCCATATTAGAATAGACAACTACAATTACCACCACGCTGTTGTCTTCCTCCACAAAACCAGTCAAGCTGCAGTTACAGTTTACATCCTTGTCTGTCCAGTCTCATATATGATGTTTTGTTTTTACATGTTTTTTCAGAACCTCATGATGCCACTGTGAAGTTGACCTTTGACCTTTTGGATAGAAAATGTCAGTACTTCAACATGTTATTCTATGAGACATTTGTCTGAAATGTTGTTGTAATTACTGTATGAATTCATGAGTTGGGGCCAAAAACATGTTTTGTGAGGCCAAAGTGACCTTTGGCCACTAAATTCTTATCAGTTTATCCTCTACTCCAAGTGGATATTTATGCCAAATTTAAAGGTATTCCCTGAAGGCATTCTTGAGTTAGAACATTCACAAGAATGAGAAAGATGCAAGGTCACAGTGACCTTCAACTTTGATCTTTGGCCACCTAAATCCAATCAGGTCATCACTGTGTCCAACTTCAAGTTTGTGCCAAAGTAAAGAAATTTCCTCGACATTCTTGACTTAGAATGTTCATAAGAATGAGAAAGATGCAAGATCACAGTGACCTTGACCGTTGACCACCCAAATCCAATTAGTCCATCTCTGAGTTGAAGTTTAAGTTTGTGCCTAATTTTAAGACATTCCCTTATGGTATTCTTGAGTAATGGCATTCATGAGAATAAGAGAGATGCAAGGTCACAGTGACCTTGAACTTTGAGCATTGACCACCCAAATCCAATCAGTTCATCACTGAGTCGAAGTGGACGTTTGTGCCAAATTTAAAGAAATTCTCCCAAGGCATTCTTCAGATATCACATTAAAAGAATCAGACAGACTGATGGAAGCACAACCGGAAAACATAATGCCTCCCGCCATGGCTATCGCCAGCATGAAGTCATAAATTAGAGTATGTTAAAACTAAACCTTTTTAAACATTAAAAACTTAACTGAAACAAGCAAACACACTTTAAACGGACTCTAAACTAAACTGAAAACAAAAAAAAAAACAAAAATAAAAAAATATAAAACCATAACAACTGTGCTGTGAGTTGAACTGAGTTCATGTAACAGTAGCAGACGAGCTGGAGACCCCTCTTTTGTGTTCATACACTTCTCATATTCACTGTTCAGCCTGGAGGAGTCCTATCTATATATCATGGCCCTTTTACTGAGGGCGTGTGTTGTCATTCCTTGGCTCGCATACATCATGCATGTCATCCCATTCCTCTATAGTTTACAAGTGAAGCGCAGACAGTGAACACACCTGCTGCTGCTCCAGCTTTCTACTCCTCTCCCTGTCTTCTTTTCCAACTCTTACCACTTCCACAGAGCAAAAAAAAATACACCTTTAGTGTGTCATCAGCACCAGCAGTCTGTAGTGAGAGCATACATGTGGAGAAGAGAGTGTGTATGCAGTGGGTGAAAAAAGGAGAAGAAGGCGGAGTTGTGTTTTGTACTTTAATGGGTTGTGGAGAAACCTGCCTGTCCGCTCAGAGCTGGGAGAGGAGGAGCTTGTGGGGTGTGGGACTCCAGACAAAGGAGACATATACTCACTGACACTGGATCACTGGAGCGGCAGAGAGCTTCACTTTCCGCACAGGAGGCAATCCTCAACTCCTGGACTAGTTTTTGTGTGTGTGTGTGTTTTGGAAAACTTTGTGTTATGTGTTTTGTCAGCTGTATGGATTCATTTGTGAACTGAGAGATGTTTGTGCTGGAGCAGCTGCTGCCATATGCTGCCTGTATGTAGTGTGCAGTAAAGAGTGTGTGGGTTAGTAGGTTTGGGATGGAAAAGTGGGGCTGGCACGACCAACAGCTCTGCTCTTAGCTCTGCGCCATGGGGGGTTGCCATAGCTACCCCTCGGCTACGAAGGCAGACAGCAAGAGTCTTCAGCCATCTGACATCAGCAGTGACAAACTGTAAGTTGTGTTTCTTTTCTCTTAAACTCATGTTTCAGTTTCCTGTTTGGAAGTTTTGCATTTGCTGCATCTTTCCAGAGTCACTTCTCGCACCCTGAAAGAACATAAACTAACACACAGGAAAAAGATGTTGTTTTAGTAATGGATACTGTGGAGGAAACATTACTAGAAAGCGGGACACACATGGTTTACTCAGGAATGCTTTCCAGATAAAGTAGTGTGTGTGTGAGTGTGTTACATATTTGTGTGATGGCATCAGTGAAGGTGGATTCCTCCAACAGCGGGAACACATGTTGTGAAGTAGTTTGAACCAAGACAAGGAAAGACTGCATGTGTTTCTTGAGCACAGTTTCTCTGCAGATATTTGCCTGAGGATGAATCTTTTAAAGCCAGCTGGCTGCCACTGAAGAGGACTGTTTATTTCACCCTCACGGCTGAGGTAAAGGTAAACAGATGGCCGAGAGCGGGAGAGCAGGGTCACACAGGAGTGTGTTTACACACAAACACAACAGTACAAGTAGCTCCGGGTTCATTGTGTTTGTGATCTGCTGACAACTGGTAGCCAAGAGGCGGTAATTGAGTTAATACCATGAAGCTGGACCAGAACAGGATGTTAACAAAGCAAGTTCCTGTGAACGTTGGAGAAGTTAGGCTTCAATTTGTGCTACTGTACCTTTGTACTGCTAATGTTTACATTCCTCTCTGTCACTAGTCCACCCTCTCTACCTCTCCTGACCTTTAGTTTGGACAAAGACCTGCTGTTTAAACCATTAAACTAAGTTCTCCTTGCCCACACACACACACACACACACTCATTTACACCATGGGGGGAGTGAAACCCCATAGAGAGCACTGTGTTTCCCTTATCACAGTAGACAAGGTCACACCGAGGAAACTCAGCTGCTGCTACTGTGTGTGTGTACACATCTAAAAACTGACTGTGGCAGCTGCCCGATTCCACTACGCTTTGAAATATTCACTTTAATCCAAACTGCCATCTTTAAAAAACAACATTCAAGCTATCAAACGACAGAAAAGACAGAGCAGAGCCCCGTCATCATCACAGCACACTACCTGCGTCACCTCCTTGTTTGCATAAAGTCAAATCATGCTGCCAAGTTCGACTTTCCAGAACACGTTGGCATTCGCAAACAACATCATTCATTTCCTGCACTCACACTGTAAAGTTATCACAGGTTCCCAAGCCGTCAGTCCCGTGTGACTGATTATAGCAGTTAATAGCATGTATGTGAACTAATGTGGGGCAGCCAGGCGTCCTCAGCACTCAGCTCTGTACATTACCATGCACAGTGTCCTCTCAGTTGTTTACTTTGTAGCACTGACCACTGCAGCAGTGAGCTTCATTAACAGTAATTACTCTGGCTCTGAATTGACTGCCTTCATTAAATTAACTGCTGGTTTATTGGACTTTTAGCTCTGCAGTTACAGCACTGCTTCTATGTGTCTGCATGTGTGCGCACTGCCGGGCCACAGAGGGCAAGACAGATGAGAGAGCATCAGAGAGTGTAAAACGTGTTATCTCCTGACTGCAGCAGGAGTAATTAATCCACTGACCTATCGATTGTTTTACACAGCGATATTTTCTGTCTCTTCGTCTTTCCCTTTCTGCCTCTGCTTCATTAACTCTGCTCTCTCTTCGCCCCCCAAGGGGAATTAATAACAATAATCTGGAGGAGCGTCCATATCTGCAGCAGCAGTATGTGTGCCAGCAGATCACACACACAGACATGTTTGCCCTCACGTCGCTGCCGCCTGGTGTCGACAAGGCAGAGTGGCTCGCCAGCAACAGTGAGTAGACACCCTTTAAGCACAGCAGATTTTTTTTGACTGTTTGTACTCCTTGTCTCCTGTTCCTTATCCTCGCACACAATGCAAAAAACAGACTTAAGAATACACACATATATTTCTTCTGTTTGATTTCTTTCAGCGGTGGCATTTTTCAAGCACATAAACCTGTTCTCTAGTGCACTGTCTGAGTTCTGCACTCCCAGTACCTGCCCCACTGCCTGTGGACCAGGCAACACGTAAGTTACTGACTGAGCTTTATACAGCTCATATTTCCTCACTCTGTCTTAGTGATATCTTATCATGCAGATACTTTAAAATTTGCAGAGGTTCTGAGATATCCACAGCGGACCATTTTTATATAAGCTACTTTCTACTAAAGCTATCATCCCACAACCATGAAAACTGTTGACTGTTTAGTTTGTGGATTATCCTGAGTTACTGGGAGGTTTTTCCTAAAAGGCAAATTGCTGTTAAACTTAGTTCTCAATGCTTTCAGGAGCACAAATACAATTCTACAGCACTTCCCTAGTTCACAAGGGAAAATGGGAAGCACTACTCATTCATTTTCCGTAACCGCTTATCCTGTTAGAGGTCGCACAGGGCTGGAGCCCATCCCAGCTGACATTGGGCGAGAGGCAGGGTACACCCTGGACAGGTCACCAGACTATCACAGGGCTGACACAAAGAGACAGACAACCATTCATGCTCGCATTCACACCACATTACGAACAATTTAGAGTCACCAATTTACCTACATGTCTTTGGACTGTAGGAGGAAGCCAGAGCACCCAGAGAAAACCCACTCTGACAGTGGGAGAACATGCAAACTCTGCACAGAAGGAAGTACTTCTGGATTATGTGGGAAAAAAGTTGTATGAAGCAGGGGCAGAGCCAGCTGCTGTAAACATTTGGGCTTAGCTCAAACCTAGAGGGGTTCTGGGGGCATGCTCCACCTAGGATTTTGTTTCCCATTTACAGCAGCTATACACATTATTTTCCAAACCATTTCAGATAATACAATGCCTAAAATGTGTACATCCTGTTTTGCATCTAATTGTTCTCCAACTGTCTTCATCATTCATCATCATTCATTTCCATAACCACTCATCCTGTTGGGGGTTGTGAGGGGGCTGGAGCCTATCCCAGCTGACACTGGGTAAGAGGCAGGGTACAACCTGCACAGGTCACCAGACTATCACAGGGCTGACACATAGAGAGAGACAACAGTTCATGCTCACACTCACACCTATGGCCAATTAAGAGTCGCCATTTAAAACCCACGTTGCCACGAGGAGAACATGCAAACTCCGCACAGAAGGGCTCCCCCACCCTGTGTTTGAACCAGGAGCCCTCTTCCTGTGAGGCGACAGTGCTAACCACTGTACCGCCATGCTGCCATCAACCCAAGAGAGAACTAAAAAGAGCTAAAAAAAATTATCTGATCTAACTATTTTAAAGTTTATTAACATAGGTAGGGTACGAATGCGGCATAACTTTACTAACCTTGAAACCTATTTTTGTAATGCTATGCTAGAGTGCAGTTCACAGAATGTTTGACATTGATTACTTTGATTCCATGTCATAAGAATCTGAGCTGCTCTAATCAAGGGTCCTCAAACAGTGCCAAGTAAATGTGGTCTTCAGCACTCTAAACTGAATTTTAGGTTAACAGAGGAACATTTGCTTAATGATATTAGATGTCTCTATGGAATAGCATAGTAGGATAAACGACATGAACATATACTGTATTGTTATCCGAATTATACAAAGTTGGAGATATTTTAAAAACTTAAAAGATTCTGGGCTTTTGAGAAAACACAGATAAAACAGCTGTGTCATATCTAATACATTTCCTCAAGTGATGTCACTTGAGTCAGCATCTTGTGGCCAAAAACTACAAGTTTGAACCTAAAAAAAATCTAGAGGTATTGAGTGAGGTTACCGAAACCATCTTTGGTTGTTCCTAGAAGCTTAAGGCTAAATTAGCTTCAACTAGCATAAAAGCCTGAATCAATGACTGAAGTGGTAGTGGTTGTGTTGCGTTGTGGGAAATGTAGGCACCACTAAGGAAAGAGTGTTCAGAATGAAAAAGACAGTGTCTCTAGTTCTGCTGCATCAGTTTTGCTACTTTTCAAGACTGACTATTGTGAGTCTGATGTTATATGAGTGCAATCATAATAAGGTGCAAGAGCTTATGTTTGACACATATGAAAGGGGGGTGAGCATCCTTTGTCAGAATATTTCTAGCATCAAACACTGAATTTCCTGCGTTCTTGTGACTTGTTCTGCATGAATTTTTGGTGTAAATGTCTTTGATTTTATCAAAAATAAAAATCGTGTTTTTATTTGGGAAGACAGATGCACACACCCCCAAAATCTGCACCTATGAATCAGTGAGTGGGATGGTGGTAGAAATTTCATGATCCTTGAGAGTCAAAGCTTCAACATTTTTTTTGTGTGTGTGTGTGTGAGACTTGGCAAAAATTGATCCTTGGGGGCGTCGGTGGCTTAGTGGTAGAGCAGGCGCCCCATGTACAAGGCTGTTGCCGCAGTGGCCTGGGTTCGAGTCCAGCCTGTGGCCCTTTGCTGCATGTCATCCCCTCTCTCTCCCCCTTTCACACTTAACTGTCCTGTCCATTAAAGGCAAAAAAAAATCTTAAAAAAAAAAAAAAAAAATTGATCCTTGAAGATGGAATATAGACAGCTTCTCTGTCTTTCACAGTTACAGCCCTGTTTGCCTTGTAGCAGCAGCACCTCTATGAAAGGCACAGGAACAAGTTGGTCATCATTAATTGCTTTCTAGTCTGCCAAACAATTATAAAAGAGAAGGAGATACTTTATAAGTGTCACCTGTCCAATTCCTGAACTCAAGTCATGATGTTGAAAGTCCATTTTGGACCATGGAACATGAATCACTCTGCATTGAGCATCTTAGTGACCATGTGTGTGTGTGTTTTGGTGTTTTCAGGGTTTATGTTTGGACCGATGACCACGGCAGGAAGCTGAAGTGCTCTGCCCCACTTTACTTTGACTATGCCATGTCATACATTCAGGAGCTACTGACTGATGAAGATGTGTTCCCCACAAAAGCAGGTAAAAGGCACATCATTCATGTTGCATTGTTCTGCATCATCTTCCACATTCCCAAAGCCATCATTTCTCTCGTCTTTTCCAGGTTCAGTGTTTCCGACAGGCTTCGTCTTTCTGGTCCAGAAGGTGTATTTGCTGTTTTTCAGGACTCTGGCTCACATATATTGGTCTCACTATAGAGAGACACTGGCCCTGGGCCTGCACCCGCACCTCAACACACTCTTCACGCACCTCACGCTCTTCTGCCGACAGCACGGCCTGTTGGACCCGGAGGACACTGAGCCACTGCAGGACCTCATCACAGCTCTGGGACAGCCAGGCTGCACCTAAGGAGCAAACACACATATTGTGCACTTAAATTTTCATCACACACTTATTTACGTGTTATATCTTGTTATGTAGCAACAGTATATCATGTCACTCACCACTCTGGGTCAAACTTAAACTTATTTTACAGAATGAAATTTCTTTTTAAAGGCCTGGAAGTTGTAAAATAGAAAATAAAATACTGTTAATGAACAGTATTCGGGAGAATGAATGAGTTTGCTCTGCTTTAAAAAGCACATCAGACCTGAAAAGGAGTGTCTTGCTCCTGATGTTTATAGTTGTCATCAGTTGTTGTCATACTGTGTGAAACTGTAGTATTGCATGTTTGTGTATTTTAACATAATGGTGCATTATAATATTTTGTTAAGGTCAAGATCTTCAAGGTCAATCACGTCTTCCACATAGGCACAGAGTCATTTAAACATTGAACCATCCAATTCACAGTCAATATAAAGAAAATGTGTCATTATCACATTGTGAGCATTTGCTAAAACCCTTAAGGCTGTTAATGTTATTACATTGTCATGACTTCATCTGTATTGAACAACACATCCTATCTCCACATCTGCATCATGTATGCTTCTGTACTCTGTAATAAACATCTAAGACGGACTCTTTTCTGCATATGGTTAAGCAATCAAATAAGAAAATTAAGTTCAGTATCCTGTAACTATCTCGAATCTGTAGTAACTGCTGGTTTTGTAACATCAGTATGTCTGCAGGTCTGTGGCGTGAGTGTAGCACCACCCACTGCCGGCACAGGAACCCAACATGTATCATTTTTTAACCTCCACTGTCAGCCACAGTACACTGCAGTCTGCAAATGTTTGTTTTGTTGGCTGCCGCATATTGGAGTTTAAATAAAACAGTGACGAGGAGGGTAAAGTGCTGACTTTCACGTTTCACATGAGGGTGTTTACATCCAGATTGGGTTAAACGGTGTGGAAACTGCATATAAAAATGACAGGACAATGTATCAAAGGGTTACGAGTCCTGCGCTCTGCACCTAGTAACAGATATGAACACCCTGCAGGACTCTTAAAGCTGGGAAGTCAGCACTTGCTGTATCCGTTTGTCATTGTTTCATTTCAGATCTTGGAGTGAAGCCAAAGTAAAGGAAAATGTGCCATTGTTTGAAATACCTACAGACTGCACTGTACACCTTCACAGAAGAGGGTATATGCAGCAATCCTGAAGATACATTTAATGTCTTTTTAGACCCTTTCCGTATACATTAAGGCCGTCTTTTTTTTTTTTTTTACCATTCTGAGGTATTGGAGCTCATTAGGAAAAAGTAGTCAGAGTAAAGTGTGTTATAAAAAATGTCATAAAACATGTCATGGTATGTCATAAAAAAATCATAGTATAGTGTGCCATAAAACTCAGAAATAAATCAGAGTATAGTATTACATTAAAAAAACATAGCATAGTTTGCAATAACAAATCTTATTAAAAAAAAAACATAACAGTGTCATAACATAACATCATAGTGTAGTATGCCCTAAAAATGTAATTTAAAAAAAAAAACATAGAAGCATAGTGTGCAATGAAATTGTCATTAAAAATCATAGTATATCATTTTACAAAAAAAACAACAACATTGTTTGCCATAAAAACATTGCTGCACAGAAGCTGCATATTCTAAAACATGGATGCTTCACCTACATCTTCAACCCATTGGCACAGATGCTCTATACAACTGATAGAGTTTCAACACGGACACCCAAGAATAGTGTCACCAGTTCAGTATCTGACCAAATGTTTCCCCTTGACTGAGTATTGACGGTGAGTTAAGGACAGAAAATTGTTTTTGCAGAACATTATGATGTCACAGTGAAGTTGACCTTTGACCTTTTGGACATAAAATGTCATCACTTCATCATTTATTTTATTAGAAGTATGTGTGAAATGTCATAATTAGTGTATGAATTCATCAGTTATGGCCAAAAACATGTCTTGTGAGGTTACAGTGATCTTGACCTTTGACTACCAAATTACAGTTAGTTCATCCTTGAGTCCAAGTGGTATTCCAGGCATTCTGGAGATTATGCGTTCACAAAAATCAGATAGATGCAAGGTCACAATGACCTTTGACCACTGACCGCCAGATCTAATCAATCCATTGTTGAGTGGACGTTTGAGTCAATTTGAGAAAATATGATGCCCCTAGTTACGGCTAGTGTAGCATGCCATAAGAATGCCATGAAAATGAAATACTTGACTACCATAAGAAAAAAAGTATACCGTAAAAAACACTATAAAAATTGTCATAGTATAGACTGTCATTTTAACAAATCATGGTGAAATATGTCATAAATACATCAGAAAATACGTCATAGTATAGTATGTCATAAATACGTTAGAAAAAACGTCATAGTATAGTATGTCATAAATGTGTCAGAAAAAAAGCCATCATATAGGTTGTCATAAATATGTTAGAAAAAACGTTAAGGTACAGTATGTCATAAATATATATAAAAAAAAATCATAGTATAGTATGTCATAAATATGTCAAAAAAAGTCATAGTATAGTATAGTATAGTATGTCATAAATGTGTCAGAAAAAAAGCCATCGTATAGTATGTCATAAATACGTTAGAAAAAACATTATAGTATAGTATGTCATGAATATGTCAAAAAAAGTCATAGTATAGTATGTCATAAATACATCAGAAAAAAACGTCATAGTATAGTATGTCATAAATGTGTCAGAAAAAATGCCATAGTATAGTATGTCATAAATATGTCAGAAAAAACATCATAGTATAGTATGTCATAAATAGGTCAGAAAAAACGCCATAGTATAGCATGTCATAAATATGTCCAAAAAAAAGTTATAGTATAGTATGCCGTAAATCTTTCAGAAAAAAAGAATCATAGTATAGTATGTCATAAATATGTCAGAAAAAAACGCCATAGTATAGTATGTTATAAATATGTCAGAAAAAGCATCGTTGTATGTCATAAATACGTCAGAAAAAACATCATAGTATAGTATGTCATAAATAGGTCAGAAAAAAACACCATATTATAGTATGACATAAATATGTCAAAATAAAACACCATGGTATAGTATGTCATAAATATGTCAAAAAAAAAGTTATAGTATGTCGTAAATGTGTCAGAAAAAACATCATAGTATAGTATGACATAAATATGTCAAAATAAAACACCATAGTATGTCATAAATACATCAGAAAAAAAAGTCACAGTATAGTATGTCATAAATATGTCAGAAAAAAACATCATATTATAGTATATCATAAATAGGTCATAAATATGTCAAAAAAAGGTTATATTATAGTATGTCGTAAATGTGTCAGAAAAAAAAGCATCATAGTATAGTATGTCATAAATATGCCTGAAAAATAGTCATAGTATAGTATGTCATAAATATTTCAATAAAAAGTTATAGTATAGTATGTCATAAATACGTCAGAAAAAACGTCATAGTATAGTATGTCGTAAATGTGTCAAAAACGTCATAGTATAGTATGTCGTAAATGTGTCAAAAAAGTCATAGTATAGTATGTCGTAAATGTGTCTGAAAAAAAAGCATCATAGTATAGTATGTCATAAATACGTCAGAAAAAACGTCATAGTATAGTATGTCATAAACATGTCAGAAAAAACATCATAGTATAGTATGTCATAAATGTGTAAAAAAAAAATGTCATAGTATATCATGAATGTGTAAGAAAAAACGTCATAGTATAGTATGTCGTAAATGTGTCTGAAAAAAAGCATCATAGTATAGTATGTCATAAATACGTCAGAAAAAAATGCCATAGTATAGTATGTCATAAATATGTCAAAAAAAGGTTATAGTATAGTATGTCGTAAATGTGTCAGAAAAAAAACATCATAGTATAGTATGTCATAAATGTGTCAGAAAAAAAGCCATCGTATAGTATGTCATAAATACGTTAGAAAAAACATTATAGTATAGTATGTCATGAATATGTCAAAAAAAGTCATAGTATAGTATGTCATAAATACGTAAAAAAAAAAAACAAAAAAACCATCATAGTATAGTATGTCATAAATACGTAAAAAAAAAAAAAAAACCCCATCATAGTATAGTATGTCATAAATATTTAAATCAGGAGAGACTCATTTTTCTATTGTCAAAAGAATATTTATTCACATGGGCATGTTGGAATTAAAATGTGGAAAGGCTTTGGTGATTAGACCCCATGGAGATGGTATGATTTCAGAAGGGTGATGGGAACCCCCCTGGGGGCGCCTGCTGGTGGTGGCAGACCTGGTGAAGATGAGATGAGAAGATGGAGAAGTGCCAATGATCCGGATGAGTCGAGGAATGAGTCTTTGTTGAGCTGTCCTTGACTCTGGATGCGATGGCTGGAGGTGAACGGGGTGGAGAGGGTGTGATGATTTTGTCTGAAATGACAGCTGACAGCAGCAGAGGAGAGTGTCATAGTGTTGTACGACATGAATCTCAAAAAAATTATCAGTCATCGTATAGTGTGACATAAAAAAAATCATACTATGGTATGTCAAATCATGTAGATCCAGTCCTACCAGAGAACACCTCTGTATGCAGCACAATGGACCATCTGACATTTTTGCTCTAGGTCCCAATAACCAGACAGAATATCCAGGGCTGAAAGTGAACTCATACTAAGATCATGAAGTCACTCTCACTGACTCTCAGTGGAGAAGCACACAGTGAATACATTAGAGGTCCATGTACAGTAGATACAGTAAATAGTAGTTTCCTTTACCTCTGGTAGAGAAACAAGTGCATTTGTGCAAAAGAACACTCTAACGACAGCGACAAAAGTAAATCATTTTTTTACGTATGATATAAGATATGTTTTTCTTCAAATATCACAGTATACCAGGACAGGTTTTAGTCTCCCCACCCACTCACAATGAAAGGGATAACCTGGGAAAATATGATCAAAGAGTCAGTGACTACATTAATGTGTTGTAGTTTTCATTGTGAGCATGTAGTCCCACCTTTCACCACACAGAGGCATCAAAATACCACACTGCCATGAAAAGACATCTGGAAACCGAACCAAGCAAAAAAAGGTGTGTCAAAAATTCATGTAATTTTTTTTCGTCGTCTCAACTATTGTATTATTTGAACTTGTCCATCATTATAATTACAATATTTCATTGGATTAAACTGTCCATACTTGTTGAACTGAGTGGGAGACAAATAGAAAATGGCCATAAGTGGTGAAATGATATAGCCAACAACACAATATCTCATATCACATCTTTGTTTAAAACAATTTTAGCAAGGTTTTAAGCAATTCTTTAAACTGACACTCATCACATAAACTGTTATTGCTTTTCTGATCAAGTGTTAAAATGACTGATATACTGCAAATACAAAAAGCAACTTGTGTGGCTTTTCATTGTATGTTCAAATGAAAGTAAATGTCTTTTATCTGTGCTCCCCTCTCAACCACTGACAGTGAAGAAATCTCCTGACTGTCCCTTTACTTGTGCACCATCAATACCTCATCCAAAATTGACTTTAGCAGACTTTCATTCTCACAAACTGTGCTTTTTATTCACAGAATTGATTTGTGGCCACTAAATACGTTCGAAATAAATCCCTACAATGGAAAAGTGAAAAATGTGTGTTGACAAGTAAATTTATAAGCTGCTCAGATTCAGTGGTGTAGCGGTAGTTGATGAGGTGGGGTAGGTTACAGAGGAGCCCGTATACCTGCTACCCTGCTGCTCAGATTATATTCACACATTGTAAATGTGTCCAGACGTCTGATTTCCTCTCTGATTTCAGTCCGAGGTGACCGACAAGCTTGTCAAAGTTAAGACTGAAACTCAGCCTTTCCACTGAGAGCCAAAGCAAGCTTTGTCTGCAAAGTGATCAGACGCAGAGGGGATGAGTCTGGATAGAGTGGACACACACACACACACACACACACACACACACACACACACACAGGTTTGTTCTTAGGAAAGATAGGAGATGTGTTAATGCACATGTTGGACTGAGTTGAGGCTCATGGTGTTGGAAACTGAGCTTACAAGGTATTACTGCAAACTGCTGAGTCACACACACACACACACACACACACACACACACACACACACACACACACACACACACACAGTCTTTTAATTAAGGCCTGAATCCACCTCCACATACAGAGCATTCTTTTAATCAGGTTCAGACTCTGAGCTTCTCATCTGTGTCCTCCTTCAAATGAGGAGAACAGGATCACTGCGACCAAAGCGGAGCCAGATTACCTCTCTGTATCATTTCCTTTGCTTCTTTGGACGTTTGTAAATCGAGGGACACTGTGACAATGGTAGCCGGGCTGGATGACCTGAGCCAACTTACACAACCGGATTGATTTCTTTGCACACGCACACTTTAATGTCTGACATAAGATCTGTCACGATGTCAGAAACTCTGCCTAGGAACTTCAGACCCTCGAAAATGAAGCAAAGTCATCACACAACCCCTTGATTAGCCTATAGGACACATATTTCTACTGGTGTGAGCATTTCAGGCAAAGTCTGACTTTTACCTTGTGGGATTGATTACTTCGAGTATATAGAGGCCTGGAAAGATAGTTCTACCCAAGTATGCAACAAGAAAAAAGCAAAGATGAGAGACATAATCCAAAAAAGTGACTTTCTGGGGGGATCCCGACTCTCAGGTTGGGATCCGGTAGGCAACAATCTCCCTGATATCCACATTTTTAGCTGTAAGGAGGTCACATACACACCACTGGACCACCACATCCATTCATACACTACTGTAGTGCCTGGAAATAATCCCTTGTTTTTGTTTTTATTGAGATTGAATCTTGTGTAGGGTTGTAAAGATAAATGTCAGGTATTGCAATTAAACTTTACAAATGTCACAAAAACATAGTCTGCTCATGAGACATGTCTTTTAAAAAGGGCAAGTGGGCATAAATCTAGATTTACAAAACTGCTCCTGTGCATATACTGTTCAGATATAACGTGATTTCTCTGAGGGGCAAGCATCTTTGATGTCAGAGGAAAGGCCTGTCTTTCATCTCTTATCAACAAAGATTTAGCCCTTTCAAAACCATGGACTGTACAAAACCGTTGTCTGAATTCTGATTTTGTCAATTTAACAAAGTATATAGCTGCCAGAAACCCAGAGTACAAAAAATATTCTTTCATTATTTATGCACTTAAAATACACCAGGAAAATGTAAGAAATAATTTCATGTAAGAATTTTTTCATTTAATGTCTGTGTATGCTCCTAAATCATTGAACATATAATATTTTACACTTTTAAAATTCCTTTAAAAACGTTTTATCTATCTATCTATCTATCTATCTATCTATCTCTATAGATATAGATAGATAGATAGATAGATAGATAGATAGATAGATAGATAGATAGATAGATATTACTCCTCAGCTTGTCTCTACATGATATATAAATGAGGTTATGTTAGTGCAAATAAAACGTGCTCACAGTTAATAAAACGTTTTTTTATGACCTCTGTGTGTTAAAGATGGGTTCAGCAGTTCATTTCTAAGTGGGTCAATCTGACCACAAATAGATTCTCACTGTGTAAAAAGACACAGGATCCACTAACCAAATCTATAAGGACATCTGTAAGGTCACCTTGACCTCACATTAAACAAACAATAAATAGGCAGGCCTATGGCTGAATGCACTTTACCTCTGTAATCAAGATTATATGAGAAAGCTGGAGTTCTCTGGTTCATTAGAGGTATAAGGTTGTTAAGTCCTTGTTGAGAAGGACACACAATAAGCCTTCCTCCTCCTCCTCCTCCCTCCTCCTCCTCCTCCTCCCTCAATCAGGCTTTATAAATGAGAGAGCTCAGGAGTTCAGTTGCTCCCGATGTGAGCCTCAGTGAGCTCCGGTGCTTCACGTCGTTTTCCTGCTTATTTCTTTTTTTTTTTTTTTATTAAAAGCGAGAAGGTCCGTGTGCAGAGAGGATGCAGCATGCAAGACTGATGTCAAGGTCACTCATCCATACGGGACACTTAACCTCTTAGAGATTACTAAAAGTTCGAACTGCGACAAAGTTTTCACTGGACTTTCTTTGCATAAAAAGTATAATATTTTATTTTTCGGAGCTCCGCCTCCCACCGGATAGTGCGTTTCCGCTGCGCCGCTATGTGTGCGCTTCTGTCGGCGTGCCTGTGCCTGCTGCTCGGCCTCCTGCCCCTGGAGATCCAGTGCCGGGCTCTGACTCTGCAGAGCCTCACTCACAGACAGAGGTACCACTGCCTTACTCAGCACTTACACTCTGAAGCATCAATGATGTTTTAGTCGAAGGTGGAAAACGAGAAATATAAGTTAAAGGTGTGATGTTGCTCAGTTTGGCGAAGTATGATCCAGGGAGTCATGTCTATAGGCTATTAAGTGCGAGGTCAGTTTCCACAGTGAAACAGAAAATAAACTTAAATGCTTTTATCATTAGTCAGCATTATTCCATGCAACGACTGGGTCAGATTGTAGGGAGGAAAAATATTCTCAGAAAAAAACTGTATTATTACTGCTTGGGCTATTGATATTAGACTAGATAGTGCCTTAGATTTTAGATACTGTAATTAAAGGCTGCATAAAAAGTGATTTAAATTTCTGAACTTATCAGACTGTTCTATTATTTGCTTTTACCCACCTAGTCATACATCCACATTACTATTATCAAAAAACTAACTGTGTACATGTTTTATGAAATCACCAATAGCCAACCTTGCAATTTTGTTATTGAGGTATTTGGTCAAAAATATTGTGATATTTGCAGTGTCGGTGGGCCCCAGTGCACACTATCATGCATGTATTGTCTTGACACAAATAGAGACTTGACATTAGACAATGTCAACATACATATTATCCAGCAATCATCGCTGCATATCTGATATCTAAAATATCAAAGAAAATAAAAAATGCGTCATTTAATTGAAAAGTTTTTACAATATTTATATAGCTTGTATAAAAAAGCATGTACTTTTGTTTTGTTCATCATTGGTACAACATTCATATCAATACTGTACAACAAGCCCTAGATTATATTTTTGCTCTTAATTAAACAAACTGTAAGGCAATGTTAGAACTTTAATAGATATTATCATTACATATAATTATATTACATATATATATATATATATATATATATAATTTAGCCCATCCCAATACAGATGGTTGGCGGTCCCAAAGAGTTGGAGAAGGATGGGCCCCTTGAGAGTGATTCAGATTGCCTCCTCAAAAATACAACTCAATTAAACAAATCATTTCTTATTTCCTTTGATATTTTGTCATATCAGATGATACAAAGATGACTGCTGGGTAATATATATGTTGATGCTGTAATGTAAAGTCTTTATTTGATCATGTGACAAGGTGCTAGGATATATGGTTGCTAGTTTAGACACAAGGTGCTTGCACACTGTTCTATAACTTGCGAAGTACTTTATGAACTACTTTGCAATTTAAAGGACAGTGTGCAAGTACCTTTTTTCTTTTTGTCTGGACTCTATGCTCCTACACACCTGTCCACAAAAGGTCTTCAAGGTGTGCATCAGCCTTTACAGACTGCTAGTTTAGACACAAAATCTGGCACTAGGGCTCGTCATAGTAACGTGCACTGGGACCCATCATGACTACCTTAGGCCACTGATTTAGCCCCAGATCATGTTTGTCTACCTTTACAGTCTGAACTCAATACTCCGAACACTTTTAACTCTGAGTAAGAAAAACTAAACAACATAAAAAAAGCCTTTAGTGCTCAATACTGAAACAATTAGGTATCATTCAATTAGTCAGCTGACATGAACAATGCAAACAATTTTATTTCAGTCTTTTATGTCATTGTAATTGAATATCTTTGAGTTTTTGACTTTTGGTTGAACAAAACAAGACACCTCGGGCTATGGGAACTTGTAATGGGCAATATGTTTAGACTAAATCATCAATTGGCTGTTCAAGATAATAATGAACAGGTTAATCAACTATAAAACTAATCATTAGTTGGAGAACATTAAAGGTCTGTGTCTGGCCTTCTGGCAGTCATTAATGTGAGAAAACGGTCCAACAGTCGAATGAGGCAATTCCTCTCAGCCACAGGAGGTGAGACGGTGATTTAGTGGGATTCGGGGCAAGTATACATGAACATACTGAGGGGCCAAGAAGGAAACAAGCCGCAGTCTGAGTAAAACACAACAACCCACTCTGCAGACAGCAGATTTGTAGGTTGTGATAGTTGTGCATGTTCTTGTGACCCAATGCTGCAGGCACAGCAGATAGGTTTTTGAATGAGTGTCACATGCAGACCCATGCATCTCCAGTTTATTATCCAGTAGCCAAGCTCTTACTAGCATGCCTGTTAATATCAGGTCAAGTTAGATACATGCATAATGGAAGGAAAAGAAAGATCAAGAGTTTCTTTTATATACTGATAAAGCATTGGAATGACAACAAGCTGTTATTTTATTTAACACTAAGCATTCATCTCTGCATACAGGTTACACAGTATTACTTTTCTCAACTTTTATGCTCACATTTTTTTTCTCAAGTCGACTACCTGATGGTAAGTTTTAAGTTGCATTTATTCTGGCAAAAGTAAAAAGAGCTCTGTAAAAGGTTTTAGTGGGCTGGAGCGCAGAAGATGTCGACAAAAAAAGTTCCTGGCTGAAGAGAAAGAGGAGACAGGATCTCAGTGTGATCCCGCACTGATGGATGTAACATAATACTGATGCTGGCACTTTACGAAATGCCTCGGAAAATAAAAGGACAGAGAAAGAAAAATGAAAGGAGCCTGTTTTAATTTAAAAAAGCCAGAGAGAGAAAAAAAGAGGAGGAGAAAATAATGAGCAGACCCGGGAACAATAACTGTTAGTGAAACAGTGGGGATCTGACAGGGACAAAAAGTTTTCTGTGCACAGAGTAGTTTTGAGGAGTTACGACAGGAAAGTGTGTGTGTTCAGTTCCTCTGTGAAGAACCTCATGCTGGGCTCTAACTTGGCAGGAATGTTGGAGAAGCTCCTTTTGCTCTCAGACTCTCCACAGGTTCACTACGTGGACCATCATACAATACACACACACACACACACACACACACACACACACACACAAGAGGGACAAAGTGGGAGAGAGAGGTCATGATAAAAACGTGCTGACAGAAAAGTACATAAACAAATGTGTGTGTTCACCTCAACTTATACAACTATAATCATGCAGTGTTGGGACAATTGTCTAACCTCAAAACATGCTAGCTAGCAATGTTGGCCTGCCGGTCGGTTATCCCCTTTGGTTAAGACTAAAATATCTCAAGGACAATTACATGAAATGACACAAAACTTTGCACAGACATGAATCCTAATTTGGGAATCCCCTGACTTCTCATCTAAAACCACAATGAGGTTGAGGTTTTGCTTTTGAGTGAAATATTCCAACAGCTATCGCATGACTTCAGGATTTCTAAAGGAAAATTTGGAGATACTCTGACTTTTTAATGAGTGTAGTTCAGTCAGGACCACTTCAGTCAAAGAAAACTTTATTTCCATTGCAGTATTATATTTGGTGTTATGGCTCTGTTCTGGGGCCTCTCCGCCTTTCCTCGGGCCTACACAGAAAGCCTCTTCAACAAGTCAGACACAGCATGAAAAGGAGGAGCTGGGGTGGAGGTGGATTGCAAAGCAGATTGACAATTTAAATAGGGCACCCTGAATGAGATTTGCCAGTTGGCTGCATAGAAAGGAATCATGTGATCTATCAGCGGACTGCCTTCCATCAATCAGCCGCTCCATCAGTTGACTGGGGTGTTTGATATCAGCTGATGTAGCTGGGACCTGAGCTGAGCTTGACATCATGTCCTGCTTGAACTAATGCTATGCTCAATTTTGTATAATACTTTGGTTTATGCGCAAATAACTGTAAAACTTATGATATTCCCACCTGCCTCAGCTATACTTTACATCGTTAAGTCAACGAGCTAAGCTGGAAGTTGTGGGTGGAGCCAGCAG
Source organism: Epinephelus fuscoguttatus (assembly GCF_011397635.1). Classification (NCBI taxonomy): domain Eukaryota; kingdom Metazoa; phylum Chordata; class Actinopteri; order Perciformes; family Serranidae; genus Epinephelus; species Epinephelus fuscoguttatus. Next base: position 23,500,848 of record NC_064755.1, read on the forward strand.
GAGAAATACCACTGTGCATATACAGTGGGCTGCATACTGTGGAAGTAAACCTGGAAGCTAAAAACCTCCTTGGCCTCTTGGGTGAAAGTGGGTAGTTGCTGGATCTATCCACCGCCCCTCCCATCCCCCTTTGTCGGACTTTCTCTCTCTTAACTTATGTTATTTACCCACCGTGTTTCCCCCTAAAGCCATTCCACAATAATGGCGACTAGCCACGTATGATGCCAACATGAAAGGATGGCTTTTTTCGTTGGTGACTGACGCCAGGAGTCACTGCCCAAGTGCTGGTATTCGACAACTTCGGAGCAAGCTGTCATTGCTGTACATTGGTGCAGGTATTTCTACCTGTATTGTTTGTGTCACACTGGCAGGCAGTTTGGTGGCCTACATTTCCTTGTATTGGGAGTCACTTTGGCGCCGAGTGCCTTTCCCTCCAGAGACAACTGTGTTTTAAACCTCACTGCAGGTGGCCTTTAAACCATGAATGTGTGTATTTCTGTGTTTGTGGAAGAGAGAAAAAAACAGTGGAAAAGTGCACATGAGCATGCACACGTAGAGCGTACATTATATGTGAGGACGTTTTTATATTGCTGAGCCTTGTTCGGTGCCAGGCAGTCACATGCCACTTGCACGTGTGTGCCCACTAATGTGTGCATGTGCATGTATATGTGTGTGTGTGTGTGTGTGTATGTGTGACTTTTGTCCTGAACT